>NW_026735733.1:0-103168 GCF_949786415.1 Peromyscus eremicus | reverse complement strand
CCTGCACACATGAACCATATCTAGTTTAACTCTGCTTAGGAAACTGACAAGAACAGTAGCTCCCCTTCAGTCCGATACACTGTACTTGCTGGGAACAGACGTGAGTGCTATTTGCACTGTGAATGGCAATGGGAGCGCAATAATGACTTTCCTTACCAGAAAACAACTCTTGCTCATAGGACCAGAAACTGCATGTGATTCAACTCCATTTAGGACTGGGAAACAAACACTAGCTCGCCTTACAAGAAACACACTCTTCTTTTGAGAAAAGAGCACTCTTCTATTCTCTTGTGTTTCCTATGTGGTCCAAACAGTGAGCTTGCTCAGAACAAAACAACTGTGCTTCCTACACACACGGACCATATCTAGTTCAATTCTGCTTAGGAACCTTACAAGAACAGTAGCTCCTCTTCATTCCAATACACTGTACTTGCTGGGAACAGTTGCGAGTGCTATTTGCACTGTGTATGGCAATTGGAGCACAATAGTGACTCGTCTGACCAGAAAACAACTCTTGCTCGTAGGACAAAAAACTGCATATGACTCAACTCCATTTAGGACTGGGAAACAAACTCTAGCTCGCCTAACAGAAACACACTCTGCTTTTGAGAAAAGAGCACTGTTCTACTCTACTGTGTTTCCTAGTAGGGCCAGAACAGTGAGCTTTCTCAGAAAAAAAGAACTGTGCTTTCTACACACACGGACCATATCTAGTTCAACTCTGCTTAGGAAACTGAGAAGAACAGTAGCTCCTCTTCAGTCCAATACACTGTACTTGCTGGGAACAGACGGGAGGGCTATTTGCACTGTGTATGGCAATGGGAGCGCAATAGTGACTTTCCTTACCAGAAAACAACTCTTGCTCGTAGGACCAGAAACTGCATGTGATTCCATTCCATTTAGGACTGGGAAACAAATGCTAGCTCGCCTTACAAAAACACACTCTGCTTTAGAGAAAAGAGCACTCTTTTACTCTACTGTGTTTCCTATGAGATCCAAACAGTGAGCTTGCTCAGAACAAAAGAACTGTGCTTCCTACACACACGGGCCATATCTAGTTCAACTCTGCTTAGGAAACTGACAAGAACAGTAGCTCCTATTCACTCCAATACACTGTACTTGCTGGGAAAAGACTCGAGTGCTATTTGCCTTGTATAGGGTAATGGGAGCGCAATAGTGACTTTCCTTACCATAAAACAATTCTTGCTCGTAGGACCAGAAACTGCATGTGATTCAACTCCATTTAGGACTAGGAAACAAACGCTAGCTCGCCTTACAAAAACACACTCTGCTTTTGAGAAAAGAGCACTCTTCTACTCTACTGTGTTTCCTATGGTGTCCGAAAAGTGAGCTTGCTCAGAACAAAAGAACTGTGCTTCCTACACACATGGCCATATCTAGTTCAATTCTGCTTAGAAACCTGACAATAACAGTAGATCCTCTTCAGTCCAATACACTATACGTGCTGGGAACAGACGCCAGTGCTATTTGTCCTGTGTATGACAATGGCGGCACAATAGTGACTCTTCTTACCATAAAACAACTCTTGATCGTAGGACCAGAAACTGCATGTGATTCAACTCCATTTAGGACTGGGAAACAAAAGCTAGCTCACCTTACAGAAACACACTCTGCTTTAGAGAAAAGAGCACTCTTCTACTCTACTGTGTTTTCCTATAGGGCCAGAACAGTGAGCTTGCTCAGAACAAAGAACTGTGCTTCCTACACACGGGTCATATCTAGTTCAACTCTGCTTAGGAAACTGACAAGAACAGTAGCTCCTCTTCAGTCCAATACACTGTACTTGCAGGGAACAGACACGAGTGCTATTTGCACTGTGTATGGCAATTGGAGCACAATAGTGACTCGCCCTACCAGAAAACAACTCTTGCTCGTAGGACAAAAACCTGCATGTGACTCAACTCCATTTTGGACTGGGAAACAAACGCTAGCTCGCCTTCCAAGAAACACACTCTGCTTTTGAGAAAAAAGCACTCTTCTACTCTACTGTGTTTCCTATGTGTTCCGAACAGTGAGCTTGATCAGAACAAAAAAACTGTGCTTCCTACACACACGGCCATATCTAGTTCAAGTCTGCTTAGGAACCTGACAAGAACAGTAGATCCTCTTCAGTCCATTACACTGTACTTGCTGGGAACAGACGCCAGTGCTATTTGTCCTGTGTATGGCAATGGCAGAGCAATAATGACTCTTCTTACCATAAAACAACTCTTGCTCATAGTACAAGAAACTGCATGTGATTCAACTCCATTTAGGACTGGGAAACAAACGCTAGCTCGCCTTACAAGAAACACACTCTGCGTTAGAGAAAAGAGCACTCTTCTACTCTACTGTATTTCCTATAGAGCCAGAACAGTGACCTTGCTAAGAACAAAAGAACTGTGCTTCCTACACAGGGCCATAACAAGTTCAACTCTGCTTAGGAAACTGAGAAGAACAGTAGCTCCTCTTCCGTCCAATACACTGCACTTGCTGGGAACAGACGCGATGCTATTTGCACTGTGTATGGCAATGGGAGCGCAATAGTGACTTTCCTTACCAGAAAACAACTCTTGCTCGTAGGACCAGTAACTGCATGTGATTCAAATCCATTTAGGATTGGGAAACAAATGCTAGCTCGCCTTACATGAAACACAGTCTGCTTTTGAGAAAAGAGCACTCTTCTACTCTACTGTGCTTCCTATGGGGTCTGAATAGTGAGCTTGCTAAGAACAAAAGAACTGTGCTTCCTACACACACGGGCCATATCTAGTTCAACTCTGCTTAGGAAACTGAGAAGAACAGTAGCTCCTCTTCAGTCCAATACACTGTACTTGCGGGGAACATACGCGAGTGCTATTTGCACTGTGTATGGCAATTGGAGCCTTATAGTGACTTGTCTTACCAGAAAAAAACTCTTGCTCGTAGGAACAAAAACTGCATGTGACTCAACTCCATTTAACACTGGGAAACAAACGCTAGCTCGACTTCCAAGAAACACACTCTGCTTTTGAGAAAAGAGCACTCTTCTACTCTACTGTGTTTCCTATGAGGTCCGAACAGTGAGCTTGCTCAGAACAAAAGAACTGTGCTTCCTACACACACGGGCTATATCTAGTACAACTCTGCTTAGGAAACTGAGAAGAACAGTAGCTCCTCTTCAGTCCAATACCCTGTACTTGCTGGAAACAGACACGAGTGCTATTTGTCCTGTGTATGGCAATGGCAGCGCAATAGTGATTCTTCTTACCATAAAACAACTCTTGCTCGTAGGACCAGAAACTGCATGTGATTCCACTCCATTTAAAACTGGGAATAAAACTCTAGCTCGCTTTACAAGAAACACACTCTGCTTTTGAGAAAAGAGCACTCTTCTACTCTACTGTGTTTCCTATAGGGCCAGAACAGTGAGCTTGCTCAGAACAAAAGAACTGTGCTTCCTACACACATGGGCCATATCTAGTTCAACTCTGCTTAGGAAACTGACAAGAACAGTAGCTCCTCTTCAGTCCGATACACTGTACTTGCTGGGAACAGACGCGAGTGCTATTTGCACTGTGTATGGCAATGGGAGCACAATAGTGACTTTCCTTACCAGAAAACAAGTCTTGCTCGTAGGACAAAAAATTGCATGTGACTGAACTCCATTTAGGACTGGGAAACATACGCTAGCTCAACTTCCAAGAAACACACTTTGCTTTTGAGAAAAGAGCACTCTTCTACTCTACTGTGTTTCCTATATGTTCCAAACAGTGAGCTTGCTCAGAAAAAAAAAAACTGTGCTTCCTACTCACACGGCCATATCTAGTTCAAGTCTGCTTAGGAACCTGACAAGAACAGTAGATCCTCTTCAGTTCAATACACTGTACTTGCTGGCAAGAGATGCCAGGGCAATTTGTCCTGTGTATGGCAATGGCAGTGCAATAGTGACTCTTCTTAACAGAAAACAACTCTTGCTCGTAGGACCAGAAACTGCATGTGATTCAACTCCATTTAGGACTGGGAAACAAATTCTAGCTCGCTTTACAAGAAACACACTCTGCTTTTGAGAAAAGAGAACTCTTCTACTCTACTGTGTTTCCAATAGGGCCAGAACAGTGAACTTGCTCAGAAAAAAAGAACTGTGCTTCCTACACACACGGGCCATATCTACTTCAACTCTGCTTAGGAAACTGAGAAGAACAGTAGCTTCTCTTCAGTCCAATACACTGTAGTTGCTGGGAACAGACAGGAGGGCTATTTGCACTGTGTATGGCAAAGGGAGCTCAATAGTGACTTTCCTTACCAGAAAACAACTCTTGCTCCTAGGACCAGAAACTGCATGTGATTCCACTCCATTTAGGACTGGGAAACAAATGGTAGCTTGCCTTACAAGAAACACACTCTGCTTTAGAGAAAAGAGCACTCTTCTACTCTACTGTGTTTCCTATGGGGTCCAAACAGTGAGCTTGCTCAGAACAAAAGAACTGTGCTTCCTACACACACGGACCATATCTAGTTCAACTCTGCTTAGTAAAGTGACAAGAAGAGTAGCTCCTATTCAGTGCAATACACTGTACTTGCTGGGAAAAAGCGCGAGTGCTATTTGCCTTGTGAAGGGCAATGGGAGCGTAATAGTGACTTACCTTACCAGAAAACAACTCTTGTTCCTAGGACCAGAAACTGCATGTGATTCAAATCCATATAAAACTAGGAAACAAATGCTAGCTCGCCTTACAAAAACACACTCTGCTTTTGAGAAAAGAGCACTCTTCTACTCTACTGTGTTTCCTATAGGGCCAGAAGAGTGAACTTGCTCAGAACATAAGAACTGTGCTTCCTATACACACGGGCTATATCTAGTTCAACTCTGCTTAGGAAACTGACAAGAACAGTAGCTCCTCTTCAGTCTGATACACTGTACATACAGGGAACAGACGCGAGAGCTATTTGCACTGTGTATGGCAAGGGGAGCTCAATAGTGACTTTCCTTACCAGTAAACAACTCTTGCTCGTAGGACCAGAAACTGCATGTGATTCAACTCCATTTAGGACTGGGAAACAAATGCTAGCTCGCCTTACATGAAACACACTCTGCTTTTGAGAAAAGAGCACTCTTCTACTCTTCTGTGTTTCCTATAGGGCCAGAACAGTGAGCTTGCTCAGAAAAAAAGAACTGTACTTCCTACACACACGGCCCATATCTAGTTCAACTCTGCTTAGGAAACTGAGAAGAACAGTAGCTCCTTTGCAGTCCAATACACTGTACTTGCTGTTAACAGATAGGAGGGCTATTTGCACTGTGTGGCAATGGTAGCGCAATAGTGACTTTCCTTACCAGAAAACAACTCTTGCTCGTAGGACCAGAAACTGCATGTGATTCCATTCCATTTAGGACTGGGAAACAAATGCTAGCTCGCCTTACAAAAACACACTCTGCTTTAGAGAAAAGAGCACTCTTTTACTCTACTGTGTTTCCTATGAGATCCAAACAGTGAGCTTGCTCAGAACAAAAGAACTGTGCTTCCTACACACACGGGCCATATCTAGTTCAACTCTGCTTAGGAAACTGACAAGAACAGTAGCTCCTATTCACTCCAATACACTGTACTTGCTGGGAAAAGACTCGAGTGCTATTTGCCTTGTATAGGGTAATGGGAGCGCAATAGTGACTTTCCTTACCATAAAACAATTCTTGCTCGTAGGACCAGAAACTGCATGTGATTCAACTCCATTTAGGACTAGGAAACAAACGCTAGCTCGCCTTACAAAAACACACTCTGCTTTTGAGAAAAGAGCACTCTTCTACTCTACTGTGTTTCCTATGGTGTCCGAAAAGTGAGCTTGCTCAGAACAAAAGAACTGTGCTTCCTACACACATGGCCATATCTAGTTCAATTCTGCTTAGGAACCTGACAATAACAGTAGATCCTCTTCAGTCCAATACACTATACGTGCTGGGAACAGACGCCAGTGCTATTTGTCCTGTGTATGACAATGGCGGCACAATAGTGACTCTTCTTACCATAAAACAACTCTTGATCGTAGGACCAGAAACTGCATGTGATTCAACTCCATTTAGGACTGGGAAACAAAAGCTAGCTCACCTTACAGAAACACACTCTGCTTTAGAGAAAAGAGCACTCTTCTACTCTACTGTGTTTCCTATAGGGCCAGAACAGTGAGCTTGCTCAGAACAAAGAACTGTGCTTCCTACACACGGGTCATATCTAGTTCAACTCTGCTTAGGAAACTGACAAGAACAGTAGCTCCTCTTCAGTCCAATACACTGTACTTGCAGGGAACAGACACGAGTGCTATTTGCACTGTGTATGGCAATTGGAGCACAATAGTGACTCGCCCTACCAGAAAACAACTCTTGCTCGTAGGACAAAAACCTGCATGTGACTCAACTCCATTTTGGACTGGGAAACAAACGCTAGCTCGCCTTCCAAGAAACACACTCTGCTTTTGAGAAAAAAGCACTCTTCTACTCTACTGTGTTTCCTATGTGTTCCGAACAGTGAGCTTGATCAGAACAAAAAAACTGTGCTTCCTACACACACGGCCATATCTAGTTCAAGTCTGCTTAGGAACCTGACAAGAACAGTAGATCCTCTTCAGTCCATTACACTGTACTTGCTGGGAACAGACGCCAGTGCTATTTGTCCTGTGTATGGCAATGGCAGAGCAATAATGACTCTTCTTACCATAAAACAACTCTTGCTCATAGTACAAGAAACTGCATGTGATTCAACTCCATTTAGGACTGGGAAACAAACGCTAGCTCGCCTTACAAGAAACACACTCTGCGTTAGAGAAAAGAGCACTCTTCTACTCTACTGTATTTCCTATAGAGCCAGAACAGTGACCTTGCTAAGAACAAAAGAACTGTGCTTCCTACACAGGGCCATAACAAGTTCAACTCTGCTTAGGAAACTGAGAAGAACAGTAGCTCCTCTTCCGTCCAATACACTGCACTTGCTGGGAACAGACGCGATGCTATTTGCACTGTGTATGGCAATGGGAGCGCAATAGTGACTTTCCTTACCAGAAAACAACTCTTGCTCGTAGGACCAGTAACTGCATGTGATTCAAATCCATTTAGGATTGGGAAACAAATGCTAGCTCGCCTTACATGAAACACAGTCTGCTTTTGAGAAAAGAGCACTCTTCTACTCTACTGTGCTTCCTATGGGGTCTGAATAGTGAGCTTGCTAAGAACAAAAGAACTGTGCTTCCTACACACACGGGCCATATCTAGTTCAACTCTGCTTAGGAAACTGAGAAGAACAGTAGCTCCTCTTCAGTCCAATACACTGTACTTGCGGGGAACATACGCGAGTGCTATTTGCACTGTGTATGGCAATTGGAGCCTTATAGTGACTTGTCTTACCAGAAAAAAACTCTTGCTCGTAGGAACAAAAACTGCATGTGACTCAACTCCATTTAACACTGGGAAACAAACGCTAGCTCGACTTCCAAGAAACACACTCTGCTTTTGAGAAAAGAGCACTCTTCTACTCTACTGTGTTTCCTATGAGGTCCGAACAGTGAGCTTGCTCAGAACAAAAGAACTGTGCTTCCTACACACACGGGCTATATCTAGTACAACTCTGCTTAGGAAACTGAGAAGAACAGTAGCTCCTCTTCAGTCCAATACCCTGTACTTGCTGGAAACAGACACGAGTGCTATTTGTCCTGTGTATGGCAATGGCAGCGCAATAGTGATTCTTCTTACCATAAAACAACTCTTGCTCGTAGGACCAGAAACTGCATGTGATTCCACTCCATTTAAAACTGGGAATAAAACTCTAGCTCGCTTTACAAGAAACACACTCTGCTTTTGAGAAAAGAGCACTCTTCTACTCTACTGTGTTTCCTATAGGGCCAGAACAGTGAGCTTGCTCAGAACAAAAGAACTGTGCTTCCTACACACATGGGCCATATCTAGTTCAACTCTGCTTAGGAAACTGACAAGAACAGTAGCTCCTCTTCAGTCCGATACACTGTACTTGCTGGGAACAGACGCGAGTGCTATTTGCACTGTGTATGGCAATGGGAGCACAATAGTGACTTTCCTTACCAGAAAACAAGTCTTGCTCGTAGGACAAAAAATTGCATGTGACTGAACTCCATTTAGGACTGGGAAACATACGCTAGCTCAACTTCCAAGAAACACACTTTGCTTTTGAGAAAAGAGCACTCTTCTACTCTACTGTGTTTCCTATATGTTCCAAACAGTGAGCTTGCTCAGAAAAAAAAAAACTGTGCTTCCTACTCACACGGCCATATCTAGTTCAAGTCTGCTTAGGAACCTGACAAGAACAGTAGATCCTCTTCAGTTCAATACACTGTACTTGCTGGCAAGAGATGCCAGGGCAATTTGTCCTGTGTATGGCAATGGCAGTGCAATAGTGACTCTTCTTAACAGAAAACAACTCTTGCTCGTAGGACCAGAAACTGCATGTGATTCAACTCCATTTAGGACTGGGAAACAAATTCTAGCTCGCTTTACAAGAAACACACTCTGCTTTTGAGAAAAGAGAACTCTTCTACTCTACTGTGTTTCCAATAGGGCCAGAACAGTGAACTTGCTCAGAAAAAAAGAACTGTGCTTCCTACACACACGGGCCATATCTACTTCAACTCTGCTTAGGAAACTGAGAAGAACAGTAGCTTCTCTTCAGTCCAATACACTGTAGTTGCTGGGAACAGACAGGAGGGCTATTTGCACTGTGTATGGCAAAGGGAGCTCAATAGTGACTTTCCTTACCAGAAAACAACTCTTGCTCCTAGGACCAGAAACTGCATGTGATTCCACTCCATTTAGGACTGGGAAACAAATGGTAGCTTGCCTTACAAGAAACACACTCTGCTTTAGAGAAAAGAGCACTCTTCTACTCTACTGTGTTTCCTATGGGGTCCAAACAGTGAGCTTGCTCAGAACAAAAGAACTGTGCTTCCTACACACACGGACCATATCTAGTTCAACTCTGCTTAGTAAAGTGACAAGAAGAGTAGCTCCTATTCAGTGCAATACACTGTACTTGCTGGGAAAAAGCGCGAGTGCTATTTGCCTTGTGAAGGGCAATGGGAGCGTAATAGTGACTTACCTTACCAGAAAACAACTCTTGTTCCTAGGACCAGAAACTGCATGTGATTCAAATCCATATAAAACTAGGAAACAAATGCTAGCTCGCCTTACAAAAACACACTCTGCTTTTGAGAAAAGAGCACTCTTCTACTCTACTGTGTTTCCTATAGGGCCAGAAGAGTGAACTTGCTCAGAACATAAGAACTGTGCTTCCTATACACACGGGCTATATCTAGTTCAACTCTGCATAGGAAACTGACAAGAACAGTAGCTCCTCTTCAGTCTGATACACTGTACATACAGGGAACAGACGCGAGAGCTATTTGCACTGTGTATGGCAAGGGGAGCTCAATAGTGACTTTCCTTACCAGTAAACAACTCTTGCTCGTAGGACCAGAAACTGCATGTGATTCAACTCCATTTAGGACTGGGAAACAAATGCTAGCTCGCCTTACATGAAACACACTCTGCTTTTGAGAAAAGAGCACTCTTCTACTCTTCTGTGTTTCCTATAGGGCCAGAACAGTGAGCTTGCTCAGAAAAAAAGAACTGTACTTCCTACACACACGGCCCATATCTAGTTCAACTCTGCTTAGGAAACTGAGAAGAACAGTAGCTCCTTTGCAGTCCAATACACTGTACTTGCTGTTAACAGATAGGAGGGCTATTTGCACTGTGTGGCAATGGTAGCGCAATAGTGACTTTCCTTACCAGAAAACAACTCTTGCTCGTAGGACCAGAAACTGCATGTGATTCCATTCCATTTAGGACTGGGAAACAAATGCTAGCTCGCCTTACAAAAACACACTCTGCTTTAGAGAAAAGAGCACTCTTTTACTCTACTGTGTTTCCTATGAGATCCAAACAGTGAGCTTGCTCAGAACAAAAGAACTGTGCTTCCTACACACACGGGCCATATCTAGTTCAACTCTGCTTAGGAAACTGACAAGAACAGTAGCTCCTATTCACTCCAATACACTGTACTTGCTGGGAAAAGACTCGAGTGCTATTTGCCTTGTATAGGGTAATGGGAGCGCAATAGTGACTTTCCTTACCATAAAACAATTCTTGCTCGTAGGACCAGAAACTGCATGTGATTCAACTCCATTTAGGACTAGGAAACAAACGCTAGCTCGCCTTACAAAAACACACTCTGCTTTTGAGAAAAGAGCACTCTTCTACTCTACTGTGTTTCCTATGGTGTCCGAAAAGTGAGCTTGCTCAGAACAAAAGAACTGTGCTTCCTACACACATGGCCATATCTAGTTCAATTCTGCTTAGGAACCTGACAATAACAGTAGATCCTCTTCAGTCCAATACACTATACGTGCTGGGAACAGACGCCAGTGCTATTTGTCCTGTGTATGACAATGGCGGCACAATAGTGACTCTTCTTACCATAAAACAACTCTTGATCGTAGGACCAGAAACTGCATGTGATTCAACTCCATTTAGGACTGGGAAACAAAAGCTAGCTCACCTTACAGAAACACACTCTGCTTTAGAGAAAAGAGCACTCTTCTACTCTACTGTGTTTCCTATAGGGCCAGAACAGTGAGCTTGCTCAGAACAAAGAACTGTGCTTCCTACACACGGGTCATATCTAGTTCAACTCTGCTTAGGAAACTGACAAGAACAGTAGCTCCTCTTCAGTCCAATACACTGTACTTGCAGGGAACAGACACGAGTGCTATTTGCACTGTGTATGGCAATTGGAGCACAATAGTGACTCGCCCTACCAGAAAACAACTCTTGCTCGTAGGACAAAAACCTGCATGTGACTCAACTCCATTTTGGACTGGGAAACAAACGCTAGCTCGCCTTCCAAGAAACACACTCTGCTTTTGAGAAAAAAGCACTCTTCTACTCTACTGTGTTTCCTATGTGTTCCGAACAGTGAGCTTGATCAGAACAAAAAAACTGTGCTTCCTACACACACGGCCATATCTAGTTCAAGTCTGCTTAGGAACCTGACAAGAACAGTAGATCCTCTTCAGTCCATTACACTGTACTTGCTGGGAACAGACGCCAGTGCTATTTGTCCTGTGTATGGCAATGGCAGAGCAATAATGACTCTTCTTACCATAAAACAACTCTTGCTCATAGTACAAGAAACTGCATGTGATTCAACTCCATTTAGGACTGGGAAACAAACGCTAGCTCGCCTTACAAGAAACACACTCTGCGTTAGAGAAAAGAGCACTCTTCTACTCTACTGTATTTCCTATAGAGCCAGA
This sequence comes from Peromyscus eremicus, assembly GCF_949786415.1. Classification (NCBI taxonomy): domain Eukaryota; kingdom Metazoa; phylum Chordata; class Mammalia; order Rodentia; family Cricetidae; genus Peromyscus; species Peromyscus eremicus. Next base: position 91,855 of record NW_026735733.1, on the reverse strand, counting down.
ACGGTGACCTTGCTAAGAACAAAAGAACTGTGCTTCCTACACAGGGCCATAACAAGTTCAACTCTGCTTAGGAAACTGAGAAGAACAGTAGCTCCTCTTCCGTCCAATACACTGCACTTGCTGGGAACAGACGCGATGCTATTTGCACTGTGTATGGCAATGGGAGCGCAATAGTGACTTTCCTTACCAGAAAACAACTCTTGCTCGTAGGACCAGTAACTGCATGTGATTCAAATCCATTTAGGATTGGGAAACAAATGCTAGCTCGCCTTACATGAAACACAGTCTGCTTTTGAGAAAAGAGCACTCTTCTACTCTACTGTGCTTCCTATGGGGTCTGAATAGTGAGCTTGCTAAGAACAAAAGAACTGTGCTTCCTACACACACGGGCCATATCTAGTTCAACTCTGCTTAGGAAACTGAGAAGAACAGTAGCTCCTCTTCAGTCCAATACACTGTACTTGCGGGGAACATACGCGAGTGCTATTTGCACTGTGTATGGCAATTGGAGCCTTATAGTGACTTGTCTTACCAGAAAAAAACTCTTGCTCGTAGGAACAAAAACTGCATGTGACTCAACTCCATTTAACACTGGGAAACAAACGCTAGCTCGACTTCCAAGAAACACACTCTGCTTTTGAGAAAAGAGCACTCTTCTACTCTACTGTGTTTCCTATGAGGTCCGAACAGTGAGCTTGCTCAGAACAAAAGAACTGTGCTTCCTACACACACGGGCTATATCTAGTACAACTCTGCTTAGGAAACTGAGAAGAACAGTAGCTCCTCTTCAGTCCAATACCCTGTACTTGCTGGAAACAGACACGAGTGCTATTTGTCCTGTGTATGGCAATGGCAGCGCAATAGTGATTCTTCTTACCATAAAACAACTCTTGCTCGTAGGACCAGAAACTGCATGTGATTCCACTCCATTTAAAACTGGGAATAAAACTCTAGCTCGCTTTACAAGAAACACACTCTGCTTTTGAGAAAAGAGCACTCTTCTACTCTACTGTGTTTCCTATAGGGCCAGAACAGTGAGCTTGCTCAGAACAAAAGAACTGTGCTTCCTACACACATGGGCCATATCTAGTTCAACTCTGCTTAGGAAACTGACAAGAACAGTAGCTCCTCTTCAGTCCGATACACTGTACTTGCTGGGAACAGACGCGAGTGCTATTTGCACTGTGTATGGCAATGGGAGCACAATAGTGACTTTCCTTACCAGAAAACAAGTCTTGCTCGTAGGACAAAAAATTGCATGTGACTGAACTCCATTTAGGACTGGGAAACATACGCTAGCTCAACTTCCAAGAAACACACTTTGCTTTTGAGAAAAGAGCACTCTTCTACTCTACTGTGTTTCCTATATGTTCCAAACAGTGAGCTTGCTCAGAAAAAAAAAAAACTGTGCTTCCTACTCACACGGCCATATCTAGTTCAAGTCTGCTTAGGAACCTGACAAGAACAGTAGATCCTCTTCAGTTCAATACACTGTACTTGCTGGCAAGAGATGCCAGGGCAATTTGTCCTGTGTATGGCAATGGCAGTGCAATAGTGACTCTTCTTAACAGAAAACAACTCTTGCTCGTAGGACCAGAAACTGCATGTGATTCAACTCCATTTAGGACTGGGAAACAAATTCTAGCTCGCTTTACAAGAAACACACTCTGCTTTTGAGAAAAGAGAACTCTTCTACTCTACTGTGTTTCCAATAGGGCCAGAACAGTGAACTTGCTCAGAAAAAAAGAACTGTGCTTCCTACACACACGGGCCATATCTACTTCAACTCTGCTTAGGAAACTGAGAAGAACAGTAGCTTCTCTTCAGTCCAATACACTGTAGTTGCTGGGAACAGACAGGAGGGCTATTTGCACTGTGTATGGCAAAGGGAGCTCAATAGTGACTTTCCTTACCAGAAAACAACTCTTGCTCCTAGGACCAGAAACTGCATGTGATTCCACTCCATTTAGGACTGGGAAACAAATGGTAGCTTGCCTTACAAGAAACACACTCTGCTTTAGAGAAAAGAGCACTCTTCTACTCTACTGTGTTTCCTATGGGGTCCAAACAGTGAGCTTGCTCAGAACAAAAGAACTGTGCTTCCTACACACACGGACCATATCTAGTTCAACTCTGCTTAGTAAAGTGACAAGAAGAGTAGCTCCTATTCAGTGCAATACACTGTACTTGCTGGGAAAAAGCGCGAGTGCTATTTGCCTTGTGAAGGGCAATGGGAGCGTAATAGTGACTTACCTTACCAGAAAACAACTCTTGTTCCTAGGACCAGAAACTGCATGTGATTCAAATCCATATAAAACTAGGAAACAAATGCTAGCTCGCCTTACAAAAACACACTCTGCTTTTGAGAAAAGAGCACTCTTCTACTCTACTGTGTTTCCTATAGGGCCAGAAGAGTGAACTTGCTCAGAACATAAGAACTGTGCTTCCTATACACACGGGCTATATCTAGTTCAACTCTGCTTAGGAAACTGACAAGAACAGTAGCTCCTCTTCAGTCTGATACACTGTACATACAGGGAACAGACGCGAGAGCTATTTGCACTGTGTATGGCAAGGGGAGCTCAATAGTGACTTTCCTTACCAGTAAACAACTCTTGCTCGTAGGACCAGAAACTGCATGTGATTCAACTCCATTTAGGACTGGGAAACAAATGCTAGCTCGCCTTACATGAAACACACTCTGCTTTTGAGAAAAGAGCACTCTTCTACTCTTCTGTGTTTCCTATAGGGCCAGAACAGTGAGCTTGCTCAGAAAAAAAGAACTGTACTTCCTACACACACGGCCCATATCTAGTTCAACTCTGCTTAGGAAACTGAGAAGAACAGTAGCTCCTTTGCAGTCCAATACACTGTACTTGCTGTTAACAGATAGGAGGGCTATTTGCACTGTGTGGCAATGGTAGCGCAATAGTGACTTTCCTTACCAGAAAACAACTCTTGCTCGTAGGACCAGAAACTGCATATGACTCAACTCCATTTAGGACTGGGAAACAAACGCTAGCTCGCCTTACAAGAAACAAACTCTGCTTTTGAGAAAAGAGCAATCTTCTACTCTACTGTGTTTCCTATGTGTTCCGAACAGTGAGCTTGCTCAGAACAAAAAAACTGTGCTTCCTACACACACGTCCATATCTAGTTCAAGTCTGCTTAGGAACCTGACAAGAACAGTAGATCCTCTTCAGTCCGATACACTGTACTTGCTGGGAACAGACGCGAGTGCTATTTGTACTGTGTACGGCAATGGGAGCGCAATAGTGACTTTCCTTACCAGAAAACAACTCTTGATCGTAGGACCAGAAACTGCATTTGATTCAACTCCACTTAGGAGTGGGAAACAAATGCTAGGTCGCCTTACATGAAACACACTCTGCTTTTGAGAAAAGAGCACTCTTCTACTCTACTGTGTTTCCTATGTGTTCCGAACAGTGAGCTTGCTCAGAACAAAAAATCTGTACTTCCTACTCACACGGCCATATCTAGTTCAAGTCTGCTTAGGAACCTGACAAGAACAGTATATCCTCTTCAGTCCAATACACTGTACTTGCTGGGAACAGATGCCAGTGCTATTTGTCCTGTGTATGGCAATGGCAGCGCAATAGTGTCTCTTCTTACCAGAAAACAACTCTTGCTCGTAGGACAAGAAACTGCATGTGATTCAACTCCATTTAGGACTGGGAAACAAATGCTAGCTCGCCTTACATGAAACACACTCTGCTTTTTTAGAAAAGAGAACTCTTCTACTCTACTGTGTTTCCTATGGGGTCCGAACAGTGAGCTTGCTCAGAACAAAAGAACTGTGCTTCCTACACACACGGGCCATATCTAGTTCAACTCTGCTTAGGAAACTGACAAGAACAGTAGCTCCTCTTCAGTCCGATACACTGTACTTGCTGGGAACAGACGCGAGTGCTATTTGCACTGTGTATGGCAATTGGAGCACAATAGTGACTCGTCTTACCAGAAAAAAACTCTTGCTCATAGGACAAAAAACTGCATGTGACTCAACTCCATTTAGGACTATGAAACAAACGCTAGCTCGCCTCACAAGAAACACACTCTGCTTTACAGAAAAGAGCACTCTTCTACTCTACTGTTTTTCCTATGGGGCCAGAGCAGTGAGCTTGCTCAGAACATAAGAACTGTGCTTCATACACACACGGGCCATATCTAGTTGAACTCTGCTTAGTAACCTGACAAGAACAGTAGCTCCTCTTCAGTCCAATACAATGTAATTGCTGGGAACAGACGCATGTGCTATTTGCACTGTGTATGGCAATGGGAGCGCAATAGTGACTTTCCTTACCAGAAAACAACTCCTGCTCGTAGGACCAGAAACTGCATGTGATTCCACTCCATTTAGGACTGGGAAACAAACGCTAGCTCGCCTTACAATAAACACATTCTGCTTAAGGAAAAGAGCACTCTTCCACTCTACTGTGTTTCCTATGGAGTCAAAACAGTGAGCTTGCTCAGAACAAAAGAACTGGGCTTCCTACACACGCGGGCCATATCTAGTTCAACTCTGCTTAGGAAACTGACAAGAACAGTAGCTCCTCTTCAGTCTGATACACTGTACTTGCTGGGAACAGATAGGAGGGCTATTTGCACTGTGTATGGCAATGGTAGCGCAATAGTGACTTTCCTTACCAGAAAACAACTCTTGCTCGTAGGACCAGAAACTGCATATGACTCAACTCCATTTAGGACTGGGAAACAAACGCTAGCTCGCCTCACAAGAAACACACTCTGCTTTACAGAAAAGAGCACTCTTCTACTCTACTGTGTTTCCTATGGGGCCAGAGCAGTGAGCTTGCTCAGAACATAAGAACTGTGCTTCATACACACACGGGCCATATCTAGTTGAACTCTGCTTAGTAACCGGACAAGAACAGTAGCTCCTCTTCAGTCCAAAACAATGTAATTGCTGGGAACAGACGCATGTGCTATTTGCACTGTGTATGGCAATGGGAGCGCAATAGTGACTTTCCTTACCAGAAAACAACTCCTGCTCGTAGGACCAGAAACTGCATGTGATTCCACTCCATTTAGGACTGGGAAACAAATGCTAGCTCGCCTTACAATAAACACATTCTGCTTTAGAGAAAAGAGCACTCTTCGACTCTACTGTGTTTCCTATGGAGTCAAACCAGTGAGCTTGCTCAGAACAAAAGAACTGTGCTTCCTACACACGCGGGCCATATCTAGTTCAACTCTGCTTAGGAAACTGACAAGAACAGTAGCTCCTCTTCAGTCTGATACACTGTACTTACTGGGAACAGACGCGAGAGCTATTTGCACTGTGTATGGCAAGGGGAGCTCAATAGTGACTTTCCTTACCAGTAAACAACTCTTGCTCGTAGGACCAGAAACTGCATGTGATTCAACTCCATTTAGGACTGGGAAACAAATGCTAGCTCGCCTTACATGAAACACACTCTGCTTTTGAGAAAAGAGCACTCTTCTACTCTTCTGTGTTTCCTATAGGGCCAGAACAGTGAGCTTGCTCAGAAAAAAAGAACTGTACTTCCTACACACACGGCCCATATCTAGTTCAACTCTGCTTAGGGAACTGAGAAGAACAGTAGCTCCTTTGCAGTCCAATACACTGTACTTGCTGGGAACAGATAGGAGGGCTATTTGCACTGTGTATGGCAATTGGAGCACAATAGTGACTTTCCTTACCAGAAAACAACTCTTGCTCGTAGGACCAGAAACTGCATATGACTCAACTCCATTTAGGACTGGGAAACAAACGCTAGCTCGCCTTACAAGAAACAAACTCTGCTTTTGAGAAAAGAGCACTCTTCTACTCTACTGTGTTTCCTATGTGTTCCGAACAGTGAGCTTGCTCAGAACAAAAAAACTGTGCTTCCTACACACACGTCCATATCTAGTTCAAGTCTGCTTAGGAACCTGACAAGAAGAGTAGATCCTCTTCAGTCCGATACACTGTACTTGCTGGGAACAGACGCGAGTGCTATTTGTACTGTGTACGGCAATGGGAGCGCAATAGTGACTTTCCTTACCAGAAAACAACTCTTGATCGTAGGACCAGAAACTGCATTTGATTCAACTCCACTTAGGAGTGGGAAACAAATGCTAGGTCGCCTTACATGAAACACACTCTGCTTTTGAGAAAAGAGCACTCTTCTACTCTACTGTGTTTCCTATGTGTTCCGAACAGTGAGCTTGCTCAGAACAAAAAATCTGTACTTCCTACTCACACGGCCATATCTAGTTCAAGTCTGCTTAGGAACCAGACAAGAACAGTATATCCTCTTCAGTCCAATACACTGTACTTGCTGGGAACAGATGTCAGTGCTATTTGTCCTGTGTATGGCAATGGCAGCGCAATAGTGTCTCTTCTTACCAGAAAACAACTCTTGCTCGTAGGACCAGAAACTGCATGTGATTCAACTCCATTTAGGACTGGGAAACAAATGCTAGCTCGCCTTACATGAAACACACTCTGATTTTGAGAAAAGAGCACTCTTCTACTCTACTGTTCTTCCTATGGGGTCCGAACAGTGAACTTGCTCAGAACAAAAGAACTGTGCTTCCTACACACACGGGCCATATCTAGTTCAACTCTGCTTAGGAAACTGACAAAAACAGTAGATCCTCTTCAGTATAATACAATGTAATTGCGGGGAACAGACGCGAGTGCTCTTTGCACTGTGTATGGTAATGGGAGCGCAATAGTGACTCGTCTTACCAGAAAACAACTCTTGCTCGTAGTACAAAAAACTGCATGTGACTCAACACCATTTAGGACTGGGAAACAAATTCAAGCTCGCCTTACAAGAAACACACTCTGCTTTTGAGAAAAGAACACTCTTCTACTCTACTGTGTTTCCTATGGGGTCCGAACAGTGAGATGCTCAGAACAAAAGAACTGTGCTTCCTACACACACGGCAATATCTAGTTCAATTCTGCTTCGGAGCCTGACAAGAACAGTAGATCCTCTTCAGTCCAATACACTGTACTTGCTGGGAACAGACGCCAGTGCTATTTGTCCTGTGTATGGCAATGGCAGCACAATAGTGACTCTTCTTACCAGAAAACAACCTTTGCTCGTAGGACCAGAAACTGCATTGATTCAACTCCATTTAGGACTGGGAAACAAATGCTAGCTCGCCTTACATGAAACACACTATGCTTTTTTAGAAAAGAGAACTCTTCTACTCTACTGTGTTTCCTATGGGGTCCGAACAGTGAGCTTGCTCAGAACAAAAGAACTGTGCTTCCTACACACACGGGCCATATCTAGTTCAACTCTGCTTAGGAAACTGACAAGAACAGTAGCTCCTCTTCAGTCCGATACACTGTACCTGCTAGGAACAGACGCGAGTGCTATTTGCACTGTGTATGGCAATTGGAGCACAATAGTGACTCGTCTTACCAGAAAAAAACTCTTGCTCATAGGACAAAAAACTGCATGTGACTCAACTCCATTTAGGACTGGGAAACAAACGCTAGCTCGCCTCACAAGAAACACACTCTGCTTTACAGAAAAGAGCACTCTTCTACTCTACTGTGTTTCCTATGGGGCTAGAGCAGTGAGCTTGCTCAGAACATAAGAACTGTGCTTCATACACACACGGGCCATATCTAGTTGAACTCTGCTTAGTAACCTGACAAGAACAGTAGCTCCTCTTCAGTCCAATACAATGTAATTGCTGGGAACAGACGCATGTGCTATTTGCACTGTGTATGGCAATGGGAGCGCAATAGTGACTTTCCTTACCAGAAAACAACTCCTGCTCGTAGGACCAGAAACTGCATGTGATTCCACTCCATTTACGACTGGGAAACAAACGCTAGCTCGCCTTACAATAAACACATTCTGCTTTAGAGAAAAGAGCACTCTTCCACTCTACTGTGTTTCCTATGGAGTCAAAACAGTGAGCTTGCTCAGAACAAAAGAACTGTGCTTCCTACACACGCGGGCCATATCTAGTTCAACTCTGCTTAGGAAACTGACAAGAACAGTAGCTCCACTTCAGTGTGATACACTGTACTTACTGGGAACAGACGCGAGAGCTATTTGCACTGTGTATGGCAAGGGGAGCTCAATAGTGACTTTCCTTACCAGTAAACAACTCTTGCTCGTAGGACCAGAAACTGCATGTGATTCAACTCCATTTAGGACTAGGAAACAAATGCTAGCTCGCCTTACATGAAACACACTCTGCTTTTGAGAAAAGAGCACTCTTCTACTCTTCTGTGTTTCCTATAGGGCCAGAACAGTGAGCTTGCTCAGAAAAAAAGAACTGTACTTCCTACACACACGGCCCATATCTAGTTCAACTCTGCTTAGGAAACTGAGAAGAACAGTAGCTCCTTTGCAGTCCAATACACTGTACTTGCTGGGAACAGATAGGAGGGCTATTTGCACTGTGTATGGCAATGGTAGCGCAATAGTGACTTTCCTTACCAGAAAACAACTCTTGCTCTTAGGACCAGAAACTGCATATGACTCAACTCCATTTAGGACTGGGAAACAAACGCTAGCTCGCCTCACAAGAAACACACTCTGCTTTACAGAAAAGAGCACTCTTCTACTCTACTGTGTTTCCTATGGGGCCAGAGCAGTGAGCTTGCTCAGAACATAAGAACTGTGCTTCATACACACACGGGCCATATCTAGTTGAACTCTGCTTAGTAACCGGACAAGAACAGTAGCTCCTCTTCAATCCAATACACTGTACTTGCTGGGAACAGACGTCAGTGCTATTTGTCCTATGTATGGCAATGGCAGCGCAATAGTGACTCTTCTTACCAGAAAACAACTCTTGGTAGTAGGACTAGAAACTGCATGTGATTCAACTCCATTTAGGACTGGGAAACAAACGCTAGCTCGCCTTACAAGAAAAACACTCCGCTTTAGAGAAAAGAGCACTCTTCCACTCTACTGTGTTTCCTATAGGGCCAGAAGAGTGAGCTTGCTCAGAACAAAAGAACTGTGCTTCCTACACTCGGGCCATAACTAGTTCAACTCTGCTTAGGAAACTGACAAGAACAGTAGCTCCTCTTCAGTCCGATACACTATACTTGCTGGGAACAGACGCGAGTGCTATTTGCACTGTGTATGGCAATGGGAGCTCAATAGTGACTTTCCTTACCAGAAAACAACTCTTGATCGTAGGACCAGAAACTGCATATGATCAACTCCATTTAGGACTGGGAAACCAATGCTAGCTCGCCTTACATGAAAAACACTCTGCTTTTGAGAAAAGAGCACTCTTCTACTCTACTGTGTTTCCTATGGGGTCCAAACAGTGAGCTTGCTCAGAACAAAAGAACTGTGCTTCCTACACACACGGACCATATCTAGTTCCATTCTGCTTAGGAAACTGAGAAGAACAGTAGCTCCTTTTCAATCCAATACACTGTACTTGCTGGGAACAGACGGGAAGGCTATTTGCACTGTGTATGGCAATGGGAGCGCAATAGTGACTTTCCTTACCAGAAAACAACTCTTGCTCGTAGGACCAGAAACTGCATGTGACTCCACTCCATTTAGGACTGGGAATCAAACGGTAGCTTGCCTTACAAGAAACACACTCTGCTTTAGAGAAAAGAGCACTCTTCTACTCTACTGTGTTTCCTATGGGGTCCAAACAGTGAGCTTGCTCAGAACAAAAGAACTGTGCTTCCTACACACACGGGCCATATCTATTTCAACTCTGCTTAGGAATCTGACAAGAACGGTAGCTCCTCTTCCGTCCAATACACTGTACTTGCGGGGAACATACGCGAGTGCTATTTGCACTGTGTATGGCAATGGGAGCACAATAGTGACTCGTCTTACCAGAAAACAACTCTTGCTCGTAGGACAAAAAACTGCATGTGACTCAACTCCATTTAGGACTGGGAAACAAATCTAGCTCGCCTTACAAGAAACACACTCTGCTTTTGAGAAAAGAGCACTCTTCTACTCTACTGTGTTTCCTCTGGGGTCCGAACAGTGAGCTTGCTCAGAACAAAAGAACTGTGCTTCCTACACACACGGCCATATCTAGTTCAATTCTGCTTAGGAACCTGACAAGAACAGTAGATCCTCTACAGTCCAATACACTGTACTTGCTGGGAACAGACGCCAGTGCTATTAGTCCTGTGTATGGCAATGGCAGCGCAATAGTGACTCTTCTTACCAGAAAACAACTCTTGCTCGTAGGACGAGAAACTGCATGTGATTCAACTCCATTAAGGACTGGGAAACAAATGCTAGCTCGCCTTACATGAAACACACTCTGCATTTGAGAAAAGAGCACTCTTCTACTCTATTGTGTTTCCTATCGGGTCCGAAGAGTGAGCTTGCTCAGAACAAAAGAACTGTGCTTCCTACACACACGGGCCATATCTAGTTCAACTCTGCTTAGGAAACCAACAAGAACAGTAGCTCCTCTTCAGTCCAATACACTGTACTTGCGGGGAACAGACGCGAGTGCTATTTGCACTGTGTATGGCATTGGAGCACAATAGTGACTTGTCTTACCATAAAACAACTCTTGCTCGTAGGACAAAAAACTGCATGTGACTCAACTCCATTTAGGACTGGGAAACAAACGCTAGCTCGCTCTACAAGAAACACACTCTGCTTTTGAGAAAAGAGCACTCTTCTACTCTACTGTATTTCCTATAGGGCCAGAACAGTGAGCTTGCTCAGAAAAAAAGAACTGTGCTTCCTACACACACGGGCCATATCTAGTTCAACTCTGCTTAGGAAACTGACAAGAACAGTAGATCCTCTTCAGTCCAATACACTGTACTTGCTGGGAACAGACGGGAGGGCTATTTGCACTGTGTATGGCAATGGGAGCGCAATAGTGACTTTCCTTACCAGAAAACAACTCTTGCTCGTAGGACCAGAAACAGCATGTGATTCCACTCCATTTAGGACTGGGAAACAAACGGTAGCTTGCCTTACAAGAAACACACTCTGCTTTAGAGAAAAGAGCACTCTTCTACTCTACTGTGTTTCCTATGGGGTCCAAACAGTGAGCTTGCTCAGAACAAAAGAACTGTGCTTCCTACACACACGGACCATATCTAGTTCAACTCTGCTTAGTAAACTGACAAGAAGAGTAGCTCCTATTCAGTCCAATACACTGTACTTGCTGGGAAAAGACCCGAGTGCTATTTGCCTTGTGAAGGGCAATGGGAGTGCAATAGTGACTTTCCTTACCAGAAAACAACTCTTGTTCATAGGACCAGAAACTGCATGTGATTCAACTCCATTTAGGACTAGGAAACAAACGCTAGGTCGCCTTACAAAAACACACTCTGGTTTTGAGAAAAGAGCACTCTTCTACTCTACTGTGTTTCCTATAGGGCCAGAAGAGTGAACTTGCTCAGAATATAAGAACTGTGCTTCCTACACACACGGGCCATATCTAGTTCAACTCTGCTTAGGAAACTGACAAGAACAGTAGCTCCTCTTCAGTCTGATACACTGTACTTTCTGGGAACAGACGCGAGAGCTATTTGCAATGTGTATGGCAAGGGGAGCACAATAGTGACTTTCCTTACCAGTAAACAACTCCTGCTCGTAGGACCAGAAACTGCATGTGATTCAACTCCATTTAGAACTGGGAAACAAATGCTAGCTCGCCTTACAAGAAACACACTCTGCTTTTGAGAAAAGAGCACTCTTCTACTCTACTGTGTTTCCTATGGTGTCTGAACAGTGAGCTTGCTCAGAACAAAAGAACTGTGATTCCTACACACACGGGCCATTTCTAGTTCAACTCTGCTTAGGAAACTGACAAGAACAATAGATCCTCTTCAGTCCAATACACTGTACTTGCGGGGAACAGACGCAAGTGCTATTTGCACTGTGTATGGCAATTGGAGCCCAATAGTGACTTGTCTTACCAGAAAACAACTCTTGCTCGTAGGACCAGAAACTGCATGTGATTCAACTCCATTTAGGACTGGGAAACAAAAGCTAGCTCACCTTACAAGAAACACACTCTGCTTTTGAGAAAAGAGCACTCTTCTACTCTACTGTGTTTCCTATGGGCCAGAACAGTGAGCTTGCTCAGAACAAAAGAAATGTGCTTCCTACACACACGGCCATATCTAGTTCAAGTCTGCTTAGGAACCTGACAAGAACAGTAGATCCTCTTCAGTCCAATACACTGTACTTGCTGGGAACAGACACCACTGCTATTTGTCCTGTGTATGGAAATGGCAGCGCAATAGTGACTCTTCTTACCATAAAACAACTCTTGCGCGTAGGACCAGAAACTGCATGTGATTCAACTCCATTTAGGACTGGGAAACAAACTCTAGCTCGCTTTACAAGAAACACACTCTGCTTTTGAGAAAAGAGCACTCTTCTACTCTACTGTGTTTCCTATAGGGCCAGAAGAGTGAGCTTGCTCAGAACATAAGAAATGTGCTTCCTACACACACGGGCCATATCTAGTTCAACTCTGCTTAGGAAACTGACAAGAACAGTAGCTCCTCTTCAGTCCAATACACTGTACTTGCTGTGAAAGACGCGAGTGCTATTTGCACTGTGTATGGCAATGGGAGCGCAATAGTGTCTTTCCTTACCAGAAAAAAACTCTTGCTCGTAGGACCAGAAACTGCATGTGATTCAACTCCATTTAACTAGGAAACAAACGCTAGCTCGCCTTACAAAAACACACTCTGCTTTTGAGAAAAGAGCACGCTTCTACTCTACTGTGTTTCCTATGGGGCCAGAGCAGTGAGCTTGCTCAGAACATAAGAACTGTGCTTCATACACACACGGGCCATATCTAGTTGAACTCTGCTTAGGAAACTGACAAGAACAGTAGCTCCTCTTCAGTCCAATACAATGTAATTGCTGGGAACAGACGCATGTGCTATTTGCACTGTGTATGGCAATGGGAGCGCAATAGTGACTTTCCTTACCAGAAAACAACTCCTGCTCGTAGGACCAGAAACTGCATGTGATTCCACTCCATTTAGGACTGGGAAACAAACGCTAGCTCGCCTTACAATAAACACATTCTGCTTTAGAGAAAAGAGCACTCTTCCACTCTACTGTGTTTCCTATGGAGTCAAAACAGTGAGCTTGCTCAGAACAAAAGAACTGTGCTTCCTACACACGCCGGCCATATCTAGTTCAACTCTGCTTAGGAAACTGACAAGAACAGTAGCTCCTCTTCAGTCTGATACACTGTACTTACTGGGAACAGACACGAGAGCTATTTGCACTGTGTATGGCAAGGGGAGCTCAATAGTGACTTTCCTTACCAGTAAACAACTCTTGCTCGTAGGACCAGAAACTGCATGTGATTCAACTCCATTTAGGACTGGGAAACAAATGCTAGCTCGCCTTACATGAAACACACTCTGCTTTTGACAAAGAGCACTCTTCTACTCTTCTGTGTTTCCTATAGGGCCAGAACAGTGAGCTTGCTCAGAAAAAAAGAACTGTACTTCCTACACACACGGCCCATATCTAGTTCAACTCTGCTTAGGGAACTGAGAAGAACAGTAGCTCCTTTGCAGTCCAATACACTGTACTTGCTGGGAACAGATAGGAGGGCTATTTGCACTGTGTATGGCAATGGTAGCGCAATAGTGACTTTCCTTACCAGAAAACAACTCTTGCTCGTAGGACCAGAAACTGCATATGACTCAACTCCATTTAGGACTGGGAAACAAACGCTAGCTCGCCTTACAAGAAACAATCTCTGCTTTTGAGAAAAGAGCACTCTTCTACTCTACTGTGTTTCCTATGTGTTCCGAACAGTGAGCTTGCTCAGAACAAAAAAACTGTGCTTCCTACACACACGTCCATATCTAGTTCAAGTCTGCTTAGGAACCTGACAAGAACAGTAGATCCTCTTCATTCCGATACACTGTACTTGCTGGGAACAGACGCGAGTGCTATTTGTACTGTGTACGGCAATGGGAGCGCAATAGTGACTTTCCTTACCAGAAAACAACTCTTGATCGTAGGACCAGAAACTGCATTTGATTCAACTCCACTTAGGAGTGGGAAACAAATGCTAGGTCGCCTTACATAAAACACACTCTGCTTTTGAGAAAAGAGCACTCTTCTACTCTACTGTGTTTCCTATGTGTTCCGAACAGTGAGCTTGCTCAGAACAAAAAATCTGTACTTCCTACTCACACGGCCATATCTAGTTCAAGTCTGCTTAGGAACCTGACAAGAACAGTATATCCTCTTCAGTCCAATACACTGTACTTGCTGGGAACAGATGCCAGTGCTATTTGTCCTGTGTATGGCAATGGCAGCGCAATAGTGTCTCTTCTTACCAGAAAACAACTCTTGCTCGTAGGACCAGAAACTGCATGTGATTCAACTCCATTTAGGACTGGGAAACAAATGCTAGCTCGCCTTACATGAAACACACTCTGATTTTGAGAAAAGAGCACTCTTCTACTCTACTGTGTTTCCTATGGGGTCCGAACAGTGAGCTTGCTCAGAACAAAAGAACTGTGCTTCCTACACACAAGGGCCATATCTAGTTCACCTCTGCTTAGGAAACTGACAAAAACAGTAGATCCTCTTCAGTATAATACAATGTAATTGCGGGGAACAGACGCGAGTGCTCTTTGCACTGTATATGGTAATGGGAGCGCAATAGTGACTCGTCTTACCAGAAAACAACTCTTGCTCGTAGTACAAAAAACTGCATGTGACTCAACTCCATTTAGGACTGGGAAACAAATTCAAGCTCGCCTTACAAGAAACACACTCTGCTTTTGAGTAAAGAACACTCTTCTACTCTACTGTGTTTCCTATGGGGTCCGAACAGTGAGCTGCTCAGAACAAAAGAACTGTGCTTCCTACACACACGGCCATATCTAGTTCAATTCTGCTTCGGAGCCTGACAAGAACAGTAGATCCTCTTCAGTCCAATACACTGTACTTGCTGGGAACAGACGCCAGTGCTATTTGTCCTGTGTATGGCAATGGCAGCGCAATAGTGACTCTTCTTACCAGAAAACAACCTTTGCTCGTAGGACCAGAAACTGCATTGATTCAAATCCATTTAGGACTGGGAAACAAATGCTAGCTCGCCTTACATGAAACACACTCTGCTTTTTTAGAAAAGAGAACTCTTCTACTCTACTGTGTTTCCTATGGGGTCCGAACAGTGAGCTTGCTCAAAACAAAAGAACTGTGCTTCCTACACACACGGGCCATATCTAGTTCAACTCTGCTTAGGAAACTGACAAGAACAGTAGCTCCTCTTCAGTCCGATACACTGTACTTGCTGGGAACAGACGCGAGTGCTATTTGCACTGTGTCTGGCAATTGGAGCACAATAGTGACTCGTCTTACCAGAAAAAAAACTCTTGCTCATAGGACAAAAAACTGCATGTGACTCAACTCCATTTAGGACTGGGAAACAAACGCTAGCTCGCCTCACAAGAAACACACTCTGCTTTACAGAAAAGAGCACTCTTCTACTCTACTGTGTTTCCTATGGGGCCAGAGCAGTGAGCTTGCTCAGAACATAAGAACTGTGCTTCATACACACACGGGCCATATCTAGTTGAACTCTGCTTAGTAACCTGACAAGAACAGTAGCTCCTCTTCAGTCCAATACAATGTAATTGCTGGGAACAGACGCATGTGCTATTTGCACTGTGTATGGCAATGGGAGCGCAATAGTGACTTTCCTTACCAGAAAACAACTCCTGCTCGTAGGACCAGAAACTGCATGTGATTCCACTCCATTTAGGACTGGGAAACAAACGCTAGCTCGCCTTACAATAAACACATTCTGCTTTAGAGAAAAGAGCACTCTTCCACTCTACTGTGTTTCCTATGGAGTCAAAACAGTGAGCTTGCTCAGAACAAAAGAACTGTGCTTCCTACACACGCGGGCCATATCTAGTTCAACTCTGCTTAGGAAACTGACAAGAACAGTAGCTCCACTTCAGTCTGATACACTGTACTTACTGGGAACAGACGCGAGAGCTATTTGCACTGTGTATGGCAAGGGGAGCTCAATAGTGACTTTCCTTACCAGTAAACAACTCTTGCTCGTAGGACCAGAAACTGCATGTGATTCAACTCCATTTAGGACTGGGAAACAAATGCTAGCTCGCCTTACATGAAACACACTCTGCTTTTGAGAAAAGAGCACTCTTCTACTCTTCTGTGTTTCCTATAGGGCCAGAAGAGTGAGCTTGCTCAGAACAAAAGAACTGTGCTTCCTACACTCGGGCCATAACTAGTTCAACTCTGCTTAGGAAACTGACAAGAACAGTAGCTCCTCTTCAGTCCGATACACTATACTTGCTGGGAACAGACGCGAGTGCAATTTGCACTGTGTATGGCAATGGGAGCTCAATAGTGACTTTCCTTACCAGAAAACAACTCTTGATTGTAGGACCAGAAACTGCATATGATCAACTCCATTTAGGACTGGGAAACAAATGCTAGCTCGCCTTACATGAAAAACACTCTGCTTTTGAGAAAAGAGCACTCTTCTACTCTACTGTGTTTCCTATGGGGTCCAAACAGTGAGCTTGCTCAGAACAAAAGAACTGTGCTTCCTACACACACGGACCATATCTAGTTCCATTCTGCTTAGGAAACTGAGAAGAACAGTAGCTCCTTTTCAATCCAATACACTGTACTTGCTGGGAACAGACGGGAAGGCTATTTGCACTGTGTATGGCAATGGGAGCGCAATAGTGACTTTCCTTACCAGAAAACAACTCTTGCTCGTAGGACCAGAAACTGCATGTGACTCCACTCCATTTAGGACTGGGAATCAAACGGTAGCTCGCCTTACAAGAAACACACTCTGCTTTAGAGAAAAGAGCACTCTTCTACTCTACTGTGTTTCCTATGGGGTCCAAACAGTGAGCTTGCTCAGAACAAAAGAACTGTGCTTCCTACACACACGGGCCATATCTATTTCAACTCTGCTTAGGAATCTGACAAAAACGGTAGCTCCTCTTCCGTCCAATACACTGTACTTGCGGGGAACACACGCGAGTGCTATTTGCACTGTGTAGGGCAATGGGAGCACAATAGTGACTCGTCTTACCAGAAAACAACTCTTGCTCGTAGGACAAAAAACTGCATGTGACTCAACTCCATTTAGGACTGGGAAACAAATCTAGCTCGCCTTACAAGAAACACACTCTGCTTTTGAGAAAAGAGCACTCTTCTACTCTACTGTGTTTCCTCTGGGGTCCGAACAGTGAGCTTGCTCAGAACAAAAGAACTGTGCTTCCTACACACACGGCCATATCTAGTTCAATTCTGCTTAGGAACCTGACAAGAACAGTAGATCCTCTACAGTCCAATACACTGTACTTGCTGGGAACAGACGCCAGTGCTATTAGTCCTGTGTATGGCAATGGCAGCGCAATAGTGACTCTTCTTACCAGAAAACAACTCTTGCTCGTAGGACGAGAAACTGCATGTGATTCAACTCCATTAAGGACTGGGAAACAAATGTTAGCTCGCCTTACATGAAACACACTCTGCATTTGAGAAAAGAGCACTCTTCTACTCTATTGTGTTTCCTATCGGGTCCGAAGAGTGAGCTTGCTCAGAACAAAAGAACTGTGCTTCCTACACACACGGGCCATATCTAGTTCAACTCTGCTTAGGAAACCAACAAGAACAGTAGCTCCTCTTCCGTCCAATACACTGTACTTGCGGGGAACAGACGCGAGTGCTATTTGCACTGTGTATGGCATTGGAGCACAATAGTGACTTGTCTTACCATAAAACAACTCTTGCTCGTAGGACAAAAAACTGCATGTGACTCAACTCCATTTAGGACTGGGAAACAAACGCTAGCTCGCTCTACAAGAAACACACTCTGCTTTTGAGAAAAGAGCACTCTTCTACTCTACTGTATTTCCTATAGGGCCAGAACAGTGAGCTTGCTCAGAAAAAAAGAACTGTGCTTCCTACACACGGGCCATATCTAGTTCAACTCTGGTTAGGAAACTGAGAAAAACAGTAGATCCTCTTCAGTCCAATACACTGTACTTGCTGGGAACAGACGGGAGGGCTATTTGCACTGTGTATGGCAATGGGAGCGCAATAGTGACTTTCCTTACCAGAAAACAACTCTTGCTCGTAGGACCAGAAACAGCATGTGATTCCACTCCATTTAGGACTGGGAAACAAAAGGTAGCTTTCCTTACAAGAAACACACTCTGCTTTAGAGAAAAGAGCACTCTTCTACTCTACTGTGTTTCCTATGGGGTCCAAACAGTGAGCTTGCTCAGAACAAAAGAACTGTGCTTCCTACACACACGGACCATATCTAGTTCCATTCTGCTTAGGAAACTGAGAAGAACAGTAGCTCCTTTTCAATCCAATACACTGTACTTGCTGGGAACAGACGGGAAGGCTATTTGCACTGTGTATGGCAATGGGAGCGCAATAGTGACTTTCCTTACCAGAAAACAACTCTTGCTCGTAGGACCAGAAACTGCATGTGACTCCACTCCATTTAGGACTGGGAATCAAACGGTAGCTCGCCTTACAAGAAACACACTCTGCTTTAGAGAAAAGAGCACTCTTCTACTCTACTGTGTTTCCTATGGGGTCCAAACAGTGAGCTTGCTCAGAACAAAAGAACTGTGCTTCCTACACACACGGGCCATATCTATTTCAACTCTGCTTAGGAATCTGACAAGAACGGTAGCTCCTCTTCCGTCCAATACACTGTACTTGCGGGGAACACACGCGAGTGCTATTTGCACTGTGTAGGGCAATGGGAGCACAATAGTGACTCGTCTTACCAGAAAACAACTCTTGCTCGTAGGACAAAAAACTGCATGTGACTCAACTCCATTTAGGACTGGGAAACAAATCTAGCTCGCCTTACAAGAAACACACTCTGCTTTTGAGAAAAGAGCACTCTTCTACTCTACTGTGTTTCCTCTGGGGTCCGAACAGTGAGCTTGCTCAGAACAAAAGAACTGTGCTTCCTACACACACGGCCATATCTAGTTCAATTCTGCTTAGGAACCTGACAAGAACAGTAGATCCTCTACAGTCCAATACACTGTACTTGCTGGGAACAGACGCCAGTGCTATTAGTCCTGTGTATGGCAATGGCAGCGCAATAGTGACTCTTCTTACCAGAAAACAACTCTTGCTCGTAGGACGAGAAACTGCATGTGATTCAACTCCATTAAGGACTGGGAAACAAATGTTAGCTTGCCTTACATGAAACACACTCTGCATTTGAGAAAAGAGCACTCTTCTACTCTATTGTGTTTCCTATCGGGTCCGAAGAGTGAGCTTGCTCAGAACAAAAGAACTGTGCTTCCTACACACACGGGACATATCTAGTTCAACTCTGCTTAGGAAACCAACAAGAACAGTAGCTCCTCTTCCGTCCAATACACTGTACTTGCGGGGAACAGACGCGAGTGCTATTTGCACTGTGTATGGCATTGGAGCACAATAGTGACTTGTCTTACCATAAAACAACTCTTGCTCGTAGGACAAAAAACTGCATGTGACTCAACTCCATTTAGGACTGGGAAACAAACGCTAGCTCGCTCTACAAGAAACACACTCTGCTTTTGAGAAAAGAGCACTCTTCTACTCTACTGTATTTCCTATAGGGCCAGAACAGTGAGCTTGCTCAGAAAAAAAGAACTGTGCTTCCTACACACACGGGCCATATCTAGTTCAACTCTGGTTAGGAAACTGAGAAGAACAGTAGATCCTCTTCAGTCCAATACACTGTACTTGCTGGGAACAGACGGGAGGGCTATTTGCACTGTGTATGGCAATGGGAGCGCAATAGTGACTTTCCTTACCAGAAAACAACTCTTGCTCGTAGGACCAGAAACAGCATGTGATTCCACTCCATTTAGGACTGGGAAACAAAAGGTAGCTTTCCTTACAAGAAACACACTCTGCTTTAGAGAAAAGAGCACTCTTCTACTCTACTGTGTTTCCTATGGGGTCCAAACAGTGAGCTTGCTCAGAACAAAAGAACTGTGCTTCCTACACACACGGACCATATCTAGTTCAACTCTGCTTAGTAAACTGACAAGAAGAGTAGCTCCTATTCAGTCCAATACACTGTACTTGCTGGGAAAAGACCCGAGTGCTATTTGCCTTGTGAAGGGCAATGGGAGCGCAATAGTGACTTTCCTTACCAGAAAACAACTCTTGTTCATAGGACCAGAAACTGCATGTGATTCAACTCCATTTAGGACTAGGAAACAAACGCTAGGTCACCTTACAAAAACACACTCTGGTTTTGAGAAAAGAGCACTCTTCTACTCTACTGTGTTTCCTATAGGGCCAGAAGAGTGAACTTGCTCAGAATATAAGAACTGTGCTTCCTACACACACGGGCCATATCTAGTTCAACTCTGCTTAGGAAACTGACAAGAACAGTAGCTCCTCTTCAGTCTGATACACTGTACTTGCTGGGAACAGACGCGAGAGCTATTTGCAATGTGTATGGCAAGGGGAGCACAATAGTGACTTTCCTTACCAGTAAACAACTCTTGCTCGTAGGACCAGAAACTGCATGTGATTCAACTCCATTTAGAACTGGGAAACAAATGCTAGCTCGCCTTACAAGAAACACACTCTGCTTTTGAGAAAAGAGCACTCTTCTACTCTACTGTGTTTCCTATGGTGTCTGAACAGTGAGCTTGCTCAGAACAAAAGAACTGTGATTCCTACACACACGGGCCATTTCTAGTTCAACTCTGCTTAGGAAACTGACAAGAACAATAGATCCTCTTCAGTCCAATACACTGTACTTGCGGGGAACAGACGCAAGTGCTATTTGCACTGTGTATGGCAATTGGAGCCCAATAGTGACTTGTCTTACCAGAAAACAACTCTTGCTCGTAGGACCAGAAACTGCATGTGATTCAACTCCATTTAGGACTGGGAAACAAAAGCTAGCTCACCTTACAAGAAACACACTCTGCTTTTGAGAAAAGAGCACTCTTCTACTCTACTGTGTTTCCTATGGGCCAGAACAGTGAGCTTGCTCAGAACAAAAGAAATGTGCTTCCTACACACACGGCCATATCTAGTTCAAGTCTGCTTAGGAACCTGACAAGAACAGTAGATCCTCTTCAGTCCAATACACTGTACTTGCTGGGAACAGACACCACTGCTATTTGTCCTGTGTATGGAAATGGCAGCGCAATAGTGACTCTTCTTACCATAAAACAACTCTTGCGCGTAGGACCAGAAACTGCATGTGATTCAACTCCATTTAGGACTGGGAAACAAACTCTAGCTCGCTTTACAAGAAACACACTCTGCTTTTGAGAAAAGAGCACTCTTCTACTCTACTGTGTTTCCTATAGGGCCAGAAGAGTGAGCTTGCTCAGAACATAAGAAATGTGCTTCCTACACGCACGGGCCATATCTAGTTCAACTCTGCTTAGGAAACTGACAAGAACAGTAGCTCCTCTTCAGTCCAATACACTGTACTTGCTGTGAACAGACGCGAGTGCTATTTGCACTGTGTATGGCAATGGGAGCGCAATAGTGTCTTTCCTTACCAGAAAAAAACTCTTGCTCGTAGGACCAGAAACTGCATGTGATTCAACTCCATTTAACTAGGAAACAAACGCTAGCTCGCCTTACAAAAACACACTCTGCTTTTGAGAAAAGAGCACGCTTCTACTCTACTGTGTTTCCTATGGGGCCAGAGCAGTGAGCTTGCTCAGAACATAAGAACTGTGCTTCATACACACACGGGCCATATCTAGTTGAACTCTGCTTAGTAACCTGACAAGAACAGTAGCTCCTCTTCAGTCCAATACAATGTAATTGCTGGGAACAGACGCATGTGCTATTTGCACTGTGTATGGCAATGGGAGCGCAATAGTGACTTTCCTTACCAGAAAACAACTCCTGCTCGTAGGACCAGAAACTGCATGTGATTCCACTCCATTTAGGACTGGGAAACAAACGCTAGCTCGCCTTACAATAAACACATTCTGCTTTAGAGAAAAGAGCACTCTTCCACTCTACTGTGTTTCCTATGGAGTCAAAACAGTGAGCTTGCTCAGAACAAAAGAACTGTGCTTCCTACACACGCGGGCCATATCTAGTTCAACTCTGCTTAGGAAACTGACAAGAACAGTAGCTCCTCTTCAGTCTGATACACTGTACTTACTGGGAACAGACACGAGAGCTATTTGCACTGTGTATGGCAAGGGGAGCTCAATAGTGACTTTCCTTACCAGTAAACAACTCTTGCTCGTAGGACCAGAAACTGCATGTGATTCAACTCCATTTAGGACTGGGAAACAAATGCTAGCTCGCCTTACATGAAACACACTCTGCTTTTGAGAAAAGAGCACTCTTCTACTCTTCTGTGTTTCCTATAGGGCCAGAACAGTGAGCTTGCTCAGAAAAAAAGAACTGTACTTCCTACACACACGGCCCATATCTAGTTCAACTCTGCTTAGGGAACTGAGACGAACAGTAGCTCCTTTGCAGTCCAATACACTGTACTTGCTGGGAACAGATAGGAGGGCTATTTGCACTGTGTATGGCAATGGTAGCGCAATAGTGACTTTCCTTACCAGAAAACAACTCTTGCTCGTAGGACCAGAAACTGCATATGACTCAACTCCATTTAGGACTGGGAAACAAACGCTAGCTCGCCTTACAAGAAACAAACTCTGCTTTTGAGAAAAGAGCACTCTTCTACTCTACTGTGTTTCCTATGTGTTCCGAACAGTGAGCTTGCTCAGAACAAAAAAACTGTGCTTCCTACACACACGTCCATATCTAGTTCAAGTCTGCTTAGGAACCTGACAAGAACAGTAGATCCTCTTCATTCCGATACACTGTACTTGCTGGGAACAGACGCGAGTGCTATTTGTACTGTGTACGGCAATGGGAGCGCAATAGTGACTTTCCTTACCAGAAAACAACTCTTGATCGTAGGACCAGAAACTGCATTTGATTCAACTCCACTTAGGAGTGGGAAACAAATGCTAGGTCGCCTTACATAAAACACACTCTGCTTTTGAGAAAAGAGCACTCTTCTACTCTACTGTGTTTCCTATGTGTTCCGAACAGTGAGCTTGCTCAGAACAAAAAATCTGTACTTCCTACTCACACGGCCATATCTAGTTCAAGTCTGCTTAGGAACCTGACAAGAACAGTATATCCTCTTCAGTCCAATACACTGTACTTGCTGGGAACAGATGCCAGTGCTATTTGTCCTGTGTATGGCAATGGCAGCGCAATAGTGTCTCTTCTTACCAGAAAACAACTCTTGCTCGTAGGACCAGAAACTGCATGTGAT
This sequence comes from Peromyscus eremicus, assembly GCF_949786415.1. Classification (NCBI taxonomy): domain Eukaryota; kingdom Metazoa; phylum Chordata; class Mammalia; order Rodentia; family Cricetidae; genus Peromyscus; species Peromyscus eremicus. The sequence continues at coordinate 68,554 of NW_026735733.1, read as the reverse complement.
TCAACTCCATTTAGGACTGGGAAACAAATGCTAGCTCGCCTTACATGAAACACACTCTGATTTTGAGAAAAGAGCACTCTTCTACTCTACTGTTCCTCCTATGGGGTCCAAACAGTGAACTTGCTCAGAACAAAAGAACTGTGCTTCCTACACACACGGGCCATATCTAGTTCACCTCTGCTTAGGAAACTGACAAAAACAGTAGATCCTCTTCAGTATAATACAATGTAATTGCGGGGAACAGACGCGAGTGCTCTTTGCACTGTATATGGTAATGGGAGCGCAATAGTGACTCGTCTTACCAGAAAACAACTCTTGCTCGTAGTACAAAAAACTGCATGTGACTCAACTCCATTTAGGACTGGGAAACAAATTCAAGCTCGCCTTACAAGAAACACACTCTGCTTTTGAGTAAAGAACACTCTTCTACTCTACTGTGTTTCCTATGGGGTCCGAACAGTGAGCTGCTCAGAACAAAAGAACTGTGCTTCCTACACACACGGCCATATCTAGTTCAATTCTGCTTCGGAGCCTGACAAGAACAGTAGATCCTCTTCAGTCCAATACACTGTACTTGCTGGGAACAGACGCCAGTGCTATTTGTCCTGTGTATGGCAATGGCAGCGCAATAGTGACTCTTCTTACCAGAAAACAACCTTTGCTCGTAGGACCAGAAACTGCATTGATTCAAATCCATTTAGGACTGGGAAACAAATGCTAGCTCGCCTTACATGAAACACACTCTGCTTTTTTAGAAAAGAGAACTCTTCTACTCTACTGTGTTTCCTATGGGGTCCGAACAGTGAGCTTGCTCAAAACAAAAGAACTGTGCTTCCTACACACACGGGCCATATCTAGTTCAACTCTGCTTAGGAAACTGACAAGAACAGTAGCTCCTCTTCAGTCCGATACACTGTACTTGCTGGGAACAGACGCGAGTGCTATTTGCACTGTGTCTGGCAATTGGAGCACAATAGTGACTCGTCTTACCAGAAAAAAACTCTTGCTCATAGGACAAAAAACTGCATGTGACTCAACTCCATTTAGGACTGGGAAACAAACGCTAGCTCGCCTCACAAGAAACACACTCTGCTTTACAGAAAAGAGCACTCTTCTACTCTACTGTGTTTCCTATGGGGCCAGAGCAGTGAGCTTGCTCAGAACATAAGAACTGTGCTTCATACACACACGGGCCATATCTAGTTGAACTCTGCTTAGTAACCTGACAAGAACAGTAGCTCCTCTTCAGTCCAATACAATGTAATTGCTGGGAACAGACGCATGTGCTATTTGCACTGTGTATGGCAATGGGAGCGCAATAGTGACTTTCCTTACCAGAAAACAACTCCTGCTCGTAGGACCAGAAACTGCATGTGATTCCACTCCATTTAGGACTGGGAAACAAACGCTAGCTCGCCTTACAATAAACACATTCTGCTTTAGAGAAAAGAGCACTCTTCCACTCTACTGTGTTTCCTATGGAGTCAAAACAGTGAGCTTGCTCAGAACAAAAGAACTGTGCTTCCTACACACGCGGGCCATATCTAGTTCAACTCTGCTTAGGAAACTGACAAGAACAGTAGCTCCACTTCAGTCTGATACACTGTACTTACTGGGAACAGACGCGAGAGCTATTTGCACTGTGTATGGCAAGGGGAGCTCAATAGTGACTTTCCTTACCAGTAAACAACTCTTGCTCGTAGGACCAGAAACTGCATGTGATTCAACTCCATTTAGGACTGGGAAACAAATGCTAGCTCGCCTTACATGAAACACACTCTGCTTTTGAGAAAAGAGCACTCTTCTACTCTTCTGTGTTTCCTATAGGGCCAGAAGAGTGAGCTTGCTCAGAACAAAAGAACTGTGCTTCCTACACTCGGGCCATAACTAGTTCAACTCTGCTTAGGAAACTGACAAGAACAGTAGCTCCTCTTCAGTCCGATACACTATACTTGCTGGGAACAGACGCGAGTGCAATTTGCACTGTGTATGGCAATGGGAGCTCAATAGTGACTTTCCTTACCAGAAAACAACTCTTGATTGTAGGACCAGAAACTGCATATGATCAACTCCATTTAGGACTGGGAAACAAATGCTAGCTCGCCTTACATGAAAAACACTCTGCTTTTGAGAAAAGAGCACTCTGCTACTCTACTGTGTTTCCTATGGGGTCCAAACAGTGAGCTTGCTCAGAACAAAAGAACTGTGCTTCCTACACACACGGACCATATCTAGTTCCATTCTGCTTAGGAAACTGAGAAGAACAGTAGCTCCTTTTCAATCCAATACACTGTACTTGCTGGGAACAGACGGGAAGGCTATTTGCACTGTGTATGGCAATGGGAGCGCAATAGTGACTTTCCTTACCAGAAAACAACTCTTGCTCGTAGGACCAGAAACTGCATGTGACTCCACTCCATTTAGGACTGGGAATCAAACGGTAGCTCGCCTTACAAGAAACACACTCTGCTTTAGAGAAAAGAGCACTCTTCTACTCTACTGTGTTTCCTATGGGGTCCAAACAGTGAGCTTGCTCAGAACAAAAGAACTGTGCTTCCTACACACACGGGCCATATCTATTTCAACTCTGCTTAGGAATCTGACAAGAACGGTAGCTCCTCTTCCGTCCAATACACTGTACTTGCGGGGAACACACGCGAGTGCTATTTGCACTGTGTAGGGCAATGGGAGCACAATAGTGACTCGTCTTACCAGAAAACAACTCTTGCTCGTAGGACAAAAAACTGCATGTGACTCAACTCCATTTAGGACTGGGAAACAAATCTAGCTCGCCTTACAAGAAACACACTCTGCTTTTGAGAAAAGAGCACTCTTCTACTCTACTGTGTTTCCTCTGGGGTCCGAACAGTGAGCTTGCTCAGAACAAAAGAACTGTGCTTCCTACACACACGGCCATATCTAGTTCAATTCTGCTTAGGAACCTGACAAGAACAGTAGATCCTCTACAGTCCAATACACTGTACTTGCTGGGAACAGACGCCAGTGCTATTAGTCCTGTGTATGGCAATGGCAGCGCAATAGTGACTCTTCTTACCAGAAAACAACTCTTGCTCGTAGGACGAGAAACTGCATGTGATTCAACTCCATTAAGGACTGGGAAACAAATGTTAGCTCGCCTTACATGAAACACACTCTGCATTTGAGAAAAGAGCAATCTTCTACTCTATTGTGTTTCCTATCGGGTCCGAAGAGTGAGCTTGCTCAGAACAAAAGAACTGTGCTTCCTACACACACGGGCCATATCTAGTTCAACTCTGCTTAGGAAACCAACAAGAACAGTAGCTCCTCTTCCGTCCAATACACTGTACTTGCGGGGAACAGACGCGAGTGCTATTTGCACTGTGTATGGCATTGGAGCACAATAGTGACTTGTCTTACCATAAAACAACTCTTGCTCGTAGGACAAAAAACTGCATGTGACTCAACTCCATTTAGGACTGGGAAACAAACGCTAGCTCGCTCTACAAGAAACACACTCTGCTTTTGAGAAAAGAGCACTCTTCTACTCTACTGTATTTCCTATAGGGCCAGAACAGTGAGCTTGCTCAGAAAAAAAGAACTGTGCTTCCTACACACACGGGCCATATCTAGTTCAACTCTGGTTAGGAAACTGAGAAGAACAGTAGATCCTCTTCAGTCCAATACACTGTACTTGCTGGGAACAGACGGGAGGGCTATTTGCACTGTGTATGGCAATGGGAGCGCAATAGTGACTTTCCTTACCAGAAAACAACTCTTGCTCGTAGGACCAGAAACAGCATGTGATTCCACTCCATTTAGGACTGGGAAACAAAAGGTAGCTTTCCTTACAAGAAACACACTCTGCTTTAGAGAAAAGAGCACTCTTCTACTCTACTGTGTTTCCTATGGGGTCCAAACAGTGAGCTTGCTCAGAACAAAAGAACTGTGCTTCCTACACACACGGACCATATCTAGTTCAACTCTGCTTAGTAAACTGACAAGAAGAGTAGCTCCTATTCAGTCCAATACACTGTACTTGCTGGGAAAAGACCCGAGTGCTATTTGCCTTGTGAAGGGCAATGGGAGCGCAATAGTGACTTTCCTTACCAGAAAACAACTCTTGTTCATAGGACCAGAAACTGCATGTGATTCAACTCCATTTAGGACTAGGAAACAAATGCTAGGTCACCTTACAAAAACACACTCTGGTTTTGAGAAAAGAGCACTCTTCTACTCTACTGTGTTTCCTATAGGGCCAGAAGAGTGAACTTGCTCAGAATATAAGAACTGTGCTTCCTACACACACGGGCCATATCTAGTTCAACTCTGCTTAGGAAACTGACAAGAACAGTAGCTCCTCTTCAGTCTGATACACTGTACTTGCTGGGAACAGACGCGAGAGCTATTTGCAATGTGTATGGCAAGGGGAGCACAATAGTGACTTTCCTTACCAGTAAACAACTCTTGCTCGTAGGACCAGAAACTGCATGTGATTCAACTCCATTTAGAACTGGGAAACAAATGCTAGCTCGCCTTACAAGAAACACACTCTGCTTTTGAGAAAAGAGCACTCTTCTACTCTACTGTGTTTCCTATGGTGTCTGAACAGTGAGCTTGCTCAGAACAAAAGAACTGTGATTCCTACACACACGGGCCATTTCTAGTTCAACTCTGCTTAGGAAACTGACAAGAACAATAGATCCTCTTCAGTCCAATACACTGTACTTGCGGGGAACAGACGCAAGTGCTATTTGCACTGTGTATGGCAATTGGAGCCCAATAGTGACTTGTCTTACCAGAAAACAACTCTTGCTCGTAGGACCAGAAACTGCATGTGATTCAACTCCATTTAGGACTGGGAAACAAAAGCTAGCTCACCTTACAAGAAACACACTCTGCTTTTGAGAAAAGAGCACTCTTCTACTCTACTGTGTTTCCTATTGGGCCAGAACAGTGAGCCTGCTCAGAACAAAAGAAATGTGCTTCCTACACACACGGCCATATCTAGTTCAAGTCTGCTTAGGAACCTGACAAGAACAGTAGATCCTCTTCAGTCCAATACACTGTACTTGCTGGGAACAGACACCACTGCTATTTGTCCTGTGTATGGAAATGGAAGCGCAATAGTGACTCTTCTTACCATAAAACAACTCTTGCACGTAGGACCAGAAACTGCATGTGATTCAACTCCATTTAGGACTGGGAAACAAACTCTAGCTCGCTTTACAAGAAACACACTCTGCTTTTGAGAAAAGAGCACTCTTCTACTCTACTGTGTTTCCTATAGGGCCAGAAGAGTGAGCTTGCTCAGAACATAAGAAATGTGCTTCCTACACACACGGGCCATATCTAGTTCAACTCTGCTTAGGAAACTGACAAGAACAGTAGCTCCTCTTCAGTCCAATACACTGTACTTGCTGTGAACAGACGCGAGTGCTATTTGCACTGTGTATGGCAATGGGAGCGCAAGAGTGTCTTTCCTTACCAGAAAAAAACTCTTGCTCGTAGGACCAGAAACTGCATGTGATTCAACTCCATTTAACTAGGAAACAAACGCTAGCTCGCCTTACAAAAACACACTCCGCTTTTGAGAAAAGAGCACGCTTCTACTCTACTGTGTTTCCTATAGGGCCAGAAGAGTGAGCTTGCTCAGAACATAAGAACTGTGCTTCCTACACACAAGGGCCATATCATGTTCAACTCTGCTTAGGAAACTTACAAGAACAGTAGCTCCTCTTCAGTCCAATACACTGAACTTGCTGGGAACAGACGTTAGTTCTATTTGTCCTGTGTAAGGCAATGGCAGCGCAATAGTGACTCTTCTTACCATAAAACAACTCTTGCACGTAGGACTAGAAACTGCATGTGATTCAACTCCATTTAGGACTGGGAAACAAACGCTAGCTCGCCTTACAAGAAACACACTCTGCTTTAGAGAAAAGAGCACTCTTCTACTCTACTGTGTTTCCTATATGGCCAGAACACTGAGGTTGGTCAGAACAAATCACTGTGCTTCCTACACACGGGCCATAACTAGTTCAACTCTGCTTAGGAAACTGACAAGAACAGTAGCTCCTCTTCAGTCCGAAACACTGTACGTGCTGGGAACAGACGCGAGTGCTATTTGCACTGTGTATGGCAATGGGAGCGCAATAGTGACTTTCCTTACCAGAAAACAACTCTTGCTGATAGGACCAGAAACTGCATGTGATTCAACTCCATTTTGGACTGCGATACAAATGCTAGCTCGAGTTCCATGAAACACACCCTGCTTTTGATAAAAGAGCACTCTTCTACTCTACTGTGTTTCCTATGGGGTCCGAACAGTGAGCTTGCTCAGAACAAAAGAACTGTGCTTCCTACACACACGGGCCATATCTAGTTCAACTCTGCTTAGGAAACTGAGAAGAACAGTAGCTCCTATTCACTCCAATACACTGTACTTGCTGGGAAAAGACTCGAGTGCTATTTGCCTTGTATAGGGTAATGGGAGCGCAATAGTGACTTTCCTTACCATAAAACAATTCTTGCTCGTAGGACCAGAAACTGCATGTGATTCAACTCCATTTAGGACTAGGAAACAAACGCTAGCTCGCATTACAAAAACACACTCTGCTTTTGAGAAAAGAGCACTCTTCTACTCTACTGTGTTTCCTATGGTGTCCGAAAAGTGAGCTTGCTCAGAACAAAAGAACTGTGCTTCCTACACACATGGCCATATCTAGTTCAATTCTGCTTAGGAACCTGACAATAACAGTAGATCCTCTTCAGTCCAATACACTGTACGTGCTAGGAACAGACGCCAGTGCTATTTGTCCTGTGTATGGCAATGGCGGCACAATAGTGACTCTTCTTACCATAAAACAACTCTTGATCGTAGGACCAGAAACTGCATGTGATTCAACTCCATTTAGGACTGGGAAACAAATGCTAGCTCGCCTTACATGAAACACTCTCTGCTTTTGAGAAAAGAGCACTCTTCTACTCTACTGTGTTTCCTATGGTGTCCGAACATTGAGCTTGCTCAGAACAAAAGAACTGTGCTTCCTACACACATGGCCATATCTAGTTCAATTCTGCTTAGGAACCTGACAAGAACAGTAGATCCTCTTCAGTCCAATACACTGTACGTGCTGGGAACAGACGCCAGTGCTATTTGTCCTGTGTACGGCAATGGCAGCACAATAGTGACTCTTCTTACCATAAAACAACTCTTGCTCGTAGGACCAGAAACTGCATGTGATTCAACTCCATTTAGGACTGGGAAACAAAAGCTAGCTCACCTTACAGAAACACACTCTGCTTTAGAGAAAAGAGCACTCTTCTACTCTACTGTGTTTCCTATAGGGCCAGAACAGTGAGAATGCTCAGAACAAAGAACTGTGCTTCTAACACACGGGCCATATCTAGTTCAACTCTGCTTAGGAAACTGACAGGAACAGTAGCTCCTCTTCAGTCCAATACACTGTACTTGCTGAGAACAGACGCGAGTGCTATTTGCACTGTGTATGGCAATGGGAGCGCAATAGTGACTTTCCTTTCCAGAAAACAACTCTTGCTCGTAGGACCAGAAACTGCATGTGATTCAAATCCATTTAGGACTGGGAAACAAATGCTAGCTCGCCTTACATGAAACACACTCTGCTTTTGAGGAAAGAGCACTCTTCTACTCTACTGTGTTTCCTATGGGGTCCGAACAGTGAGCTAGCTCAGAACAAAAGAACTGTGCTTCCTACACACACGAGCCATATCTAGTTCAACTATGCTTAGGAAACTGACAAGAACACTAGCTCCTCTTCAGTCCCATACACAGTACTTTCGGGGAACAGACGAGAGTGCTATTTGCACTGTGTATGGCAATTGGAGCCCAATAGTGACTTGTCTTACCAGAAAAGAACTCTTGCTCGTAGGACCAGAAACTGCATGTGATTCAACTCCATTTAGGACTGGGAAACAAAAGCTAGCTCACCTTACAAGAAACACACTCTGCTTTTGAGAAAAGAGCACTCTTCTACTCTACTGTGTTTCCTATTGGGCCAGAACAGTGAGCTTGCTCAGAACAAAAGAAATGTGCTTCCTACACACACGGCCATATCTAGTTCAAGTCTGCTTAGGAACCTGACAAGAACAGTAGATCCTCTTCAGTCCAATACACTGTACTTGCTGGGAACAGACACCACTGCTATTTGTCCTGTGTATGGAAATGGAAGCGCAATAGTGACTCTTCTTACCATAAAACAACTCTTGCGCGTAGGACCAGAAACTGCATGTGATTCAACTCCATTTAGGACTGGGAAACAAACTCTAGCTCGCTTTACAAGAAACACACTCTGCTTTTGAGAAAAGAGCACTCTTCTACTCTACTGTGTTTCCTATAGGGCCAGAAGAGTGAGCTTGCTCAGAACATAAGAAATGTGCTTCCTACACACACGGGCCATATCTAGTTCAACTCTGCTTAGGAAACTGACAAGAACAGTAGCTCCTCTTCAGTCCAATACACTGTACTTGCTGTGAACAGACGCGAGTGCTATTTGCACTGTGTATGGCAATGGGAGCGCAAGAGTGTCTTTCCTTACCAGAAAAAAACTCTTGCTCGTAGGACCAGAAACTGCATGTGATTCAACTCCATTTAACTAGGAAACAAACGCTAGCTCGCCTTACAAAAACACACTCTGCTTTTGAGAAAAGAGCACGCTTCTACTCTACTGTGTTTCTTATAGGGCCAGAAGAGTGAGCTTGCTCAGAACATAAGAACTGTGCTTCCTACACACAAGGGCCATATCATGTTCAACTCTGCTTAGGAAACTTACAAGAACAGTAGCTCCTCTTCAGTCCAATACACTGAACTTGCTGGGAACAGACGTTAGTTCTATTTGTCCTGTGTAAGGCAATGGCAGCGCAATAGTGACTCTTCTTACCATAAAACAACTCTTGCACGTAGGACTAGAAACTGCATGTGATTCAACTCCATTTAGGACTGGGAAACAAACGCTAGCTCGCCTTACAAGAAACACACTCTGCTTTAGAGAAAAGAGCACTCTTCTACTCTACTGTGTTTCCTATATGGCCAGAACACTGAGCTTGGTCAGAACAAATCACTGTGCTTCCTACACACGGGCCATAACTAGTTCAACTCTGCTTAGGAAACTGACAAGAACAGTAGCTCCTCTTCAGTCGGAAACACTGTACGTGCTGGGAACAGACGCGAGTGCTATTTGCACTGTGTATGGCAATGGGAGCGCAATAGTGACTTTCCTTACCAGAAAACAACTCTTGCTGATAGGACCAGAAACTGCATGTGATTCAACTCCATTTCGGACTGCGATACAAATGCTAGCTCGCCTTCCATGAAACACACCCTGCTTTTGATAAAAGAGCACTCTTCTACTCTACTGTGTTTCCTATGGGGTCCGAACAGTGAGCTTGCTCAGAACAAAAGAACTGTGCTTCCTACACACACGGGCCATATCTAGTTCAACTCTGCTTAGGAAACTGAGAAGAACAGTAGCTCCTATTCACTCCAATACACTGTACTTGCTGGGAAAAGACTCGAGTGCTATTTGCCTTGTATAGGGTAATGGGAGCGCAATAGTGACTTTCCTTACCATAAAACAATTCTTGCTCGTAGGACCAGAAACTGCATGTGATTCAACTCCATTTAGGACTAGGAAACAAACGCTAGCTCGCATTACAAAAACACACTCTGCTTTTGAGAAAAGAGCACTCTTCTACTCTACTGTGTTTCCTATGGTGTCCGAAAAGTGAGCTTGCTCAGAACAAAAGAACTGTGCTTCCTACACACATGGCCACATCTAGTTCAATTCTGCTTAGGAACCTGACAATAACAGTAGATCCTCTTCAGTCCAATACACTGTACGTGCTAGGAACAGACGCCAGTGCTATTTGTCCTGTGTATGGCAATGGCGGCACAATAGTGACTCTTCTTACCATAAAACAACTCTTGATCGTAGGACCAGAAACTGCATGTGATTCAACTCCATTTAGGACTGGGAAACAAATGCTAGCTCGCCTTACATGAAACACTCTCTGCTTTTGAGAAAAGAGCACTCTTCTACTCTACTGTGTTTCCTATGGTGTCCGAACATTGAGCTTGCTCAGAACAAAAGAACTGTGCTTCCTACACACATGGCCATATCTAGTTCAATTCTGCTTAGGAACCTGACAAGAACAGTAGATCCTCTTCAGTCCAATACACTGTACGTGCTGGGAACAGACGCCAGTGCTATTTGTCCTGTGTACGGCAATGGCAGCACAATAGTGACTCTTCTTACCATAAAACAACTCTTGCTCGTAGGACCAGAAACTGCATGTGATTCAACTCCATTTAGGACTGGGAAACAAAAGCTAGCTCACCTTACAGAAACACACTCTGCTTTAGAGAAAAGAGCACTCTTCTACTCTACTGTGTTTCCTATAGGGCCAGAACAGTGAGAATGCTCAGAACGAAGAACTGTGCTTCTAACACACGGGCCATATCTAGTTCAACTCTGCTTAGGAAACTGACAGGAACAGTAGCTCCTCTTCAGTCCAATACACTGTACTTGCTGGGAACAGACGCGAGTGCTATTTGCACTGTGTATGGCAATGGGAGCGCAATAGTGACTTTCCTTTCCAGAAATCAACTCTTGCTCGTAGGACCAGAAACTGCATGTGATTCAAATCCATTTAGGACTGGGAAACAAATGCTAGCTCGCCTTACATGAAACACACTCTGCTTTTGAGGAAAGAGCACTCTTCTACTCTACTGTGTTTCCTATGGGGTCCGAACAGTGAGCTAGCTCAGAACAAAAGAACTGTGCTTCCTACACACACGAGCCATATCTAGTTCAACTATGCTTAGGAAACTGACAAGAACACTAGCTCCTCTTCAGTCCCATACACAGTACTTTCGGGGAACAGACGAGAGTGCTATTTGCACTGTGTATGGCAATTGGAGCCCAATAGTGACTTGTCTTACCAGAAAACAACTCTTGCTCGTAGGACCAGAAACTGCATGTGATTCAACTCCATTTAGGACTGGGAAACAAAAGCTAGCTCACCTTACAAGAAACACACTCTGCTTTTGAGAAAAGAGCACTCTTCTACTCTACTGTGTTTCCTATTGGGCCAGAACAGTGAGCTTGCTCAGAACAAAAGAAATGTGCTTCCTACACACACGGCCATATCTAGTTCAAGTCTGCTTAGGAACCTGACAAGAACAGTAGATCCTCTTCAGTCCAATACACTGTACTTGCTGGGAACAGACACCACTGCTATTTGTCCTGTGTATGGAAATGGAAGCGCAATAGTGACTCTTCTTACCATAAAACAACTCTTGCACGTAGGACCAGAAACTGCATGTGATTCAACTCCATTTAGGACTGGGAAACAAACTCTAGCTCGCTTTACAAGAAACACACTCTGCTTTTGAGAAAAGAGCACTCTTCTACTCTACTGTGTTTCCTATAGGGCCAGAAGAGTGAGCTTGCTCAGAACATAAGAAATGTGCTTCCTACACACACGGGCCATATCTAGTTCAACTCTGCTTAGGAAACTGACAAGAACAGTAGCTCCTCTTCAGTCCAATACACTGTACTTGCTGTGAACAGACGCGAGTGCTATTTGCACTGTGTATGGCAATGGGAGCGCAAGAGTGTCTTTCCTTACCAGAAAAAAACTCTTGCTCGTAGGACCAGAAACTGCATGTGATTCAACTCCATTTAACTAGGAAACAAACGCTAGCTCGCCTTACAAAAACACACTCCGCTTTTGAGAAAAGAGCACGCTTCTACTCTACTGTGTTTCCTATAGGGCCAGAAGAGTGAGCTTGCTCAGAACATAAGAACTGTGCTTCCTACACACAAGGGCCATATCATGTTCAACTCTGCTTAGGAAACTTACAAGAACAGTAGCTCCTCTTCAGTCCAATACACTGAACTTGCTGGGAACAGACGTTAGTTCTATTTGTCCTGTGTAAGGCAATGGCAGCGCAATAGTGACTCTTCTTACCATAAAACAACTCTTGCACGTAGGACTAGAAACTGCATGTGATTCAACTCCATTTAGGACTGGGAAACAAACGCTAGCTCGCCTTACAAGAAACACACTCTGCTTTAGAGAAAAGAGCACTCTTCTACTCTACTGTGTTTCCTATATGGCCAGAACACTGAGCTTGGTCAGAACAAATCACTGTGCTTCCTACACACGGGCCATAACTAGTTCAACTCTGCTTAGGAAACTGACAAGAACAGTAGCTCCTCTTCAGTCCGAAACACTGTACGTGCTGGGAACAGACGCGAGTGCTATTTGCACTGTGTATGGCAATGGGAGCGCAATAGTGACTTTCCTTACCAGAAAACAACTCTTGCTGATAGGACCAGAAACTGCATGTGATTCAACTCCATTTCGGACTGCGATACAAATGCTAGCTCGCCTTCCATGAAACACACCCTGCTTTTGATAAAAGAGCACTCTTCTACTCTACTGTGTTTCCTATGGGGTCCGAACAGTGAGCTTGCTCAGAACAAAAGAACTGTGCTTCCTACACACACGGGCCATATCTAGTTCAACTCTGCTTAGGAAACTGAGAAGAACAGTAGCTCCTATTCACTCCAATACACTGTACTTGCTGGGAAAAGACTCGAGTGCTATTTGCCTTGTATAGGGTAATGGGAGCGCAATAGTGACTTTCCTTACCATAAAACAATTCTTGCTCATAGGACAAGAAACTGCATGTGATTCAACTCCATTTAGGACTAGGAAACAAACGCTAGCTCGCATTACAAAAACACAGTCTGCTTTTGAGAAAAGAGCACTCTTCTACTCTACTGTGTTTCCTATGGTGTCCGAAAAGTGAGCTTGCTCAGAACAAAAGAACTGTGCTTCCTACACACATGGCCATATCTAGTTCAATTCTGCTTAGGAACCTGACAATAACAGTAGATCCTCTTCAGTCCAATACACTGTACGTGCTAGGAACAGACGCCAGTGCTATTTGTCCTGTGTATGGCAATGGCGGCACAATAGTGACTCTTCTTACCATAAAACAACTCTTGATCGTAGGACCAGAAACTGCATGTGATTCAACTCCATTTAGGACTGGGAAACAAATGCTAGCTCGCCTTACATGAAACACTCTCTGCTTTTGAGAAAAGAGCACTCTTCTACTCTACTGTGTTTCCTATGGTGTCCGAACATTGAGCTTGCTCAGAACAAAAGAACTGTGCTTCCTACACACATGGCCATATCTAGTTCAATTCTGCTTAGGAACCTGACAAGAACAGTAGATCCTCTTCAGTCCAATACACTGTACGTGCTGGGAACAGACGCCAGTGCTATTTGTCCTGTGTACGGCAATGGCAGCACAATAGTGACTCTTCTTACCATAAAACAACTCTTGCTCATAGGACCAGAAACTGCATGTGATTCAACTCCATTTAGGACTGGGAAACAAAAGCTAGCTCACCTTACAGAAACACACTCTGCTTTAGAGAAAAGAGCACTCTTCTACTCTACTGTGTTTCCTATAGGGCCAGAACAGTGAGAATGCTCAGAACGAAGAACTGTGCTTCTAACACACGGGCCATATCTAGTTCAACTCTGCTTAGGAAACTGACAGGAACAGTAGCTCCTCTTCAGTGCAATACACTGTACTTGCTGGGAACAGACGCGAGTGCTATTTGCACTGTGTATGGCAATGGGAGCGCAATAGTGACTTTCCTTTCCAGAAAACAACTCTTGCTCGTAGGACCAGAAACTGCATGTGATTCAAATCCATTTAGGACTGGGAAACAAATGCTAGCTCGCCTTACATGAAACACACTCTGCTTTTGAGGAAAGAGCACTCTTCTACTCTACTGTGTTTCCTATGGGGTCCGAACAGTGAGCTAGCTCAGAACAAAAGAACTGTGCTTCCTACACACACGAGCCATATCTAGTTCAACTATGCTTAGGAAACTGACAAGAACACTAGCTCCTCTTCAGTCCCATACACAGTACTTTCGGGGAACAGACGAGAGTGCTATTTGCACTGTGTATGGCAATTGGAGCACAATAGTGACTTGTCTTACCAGAAAGCAACTCTGGCTCGTAGGACAAAAAACTGCATGTGACTCAACTCCATTTAGGACTGGGAAACAAACGCTAGCTCGACTTCCATGAAACACACTCTGCTTTTGAGAAAAGAGCACTCTTCTACTCTACTGTGTTTCCTATGTGTTCCGAACAGTGAGCTTCCTCAGAACAAAAAAACTGTGCTTCCTACACACATGGCCATATCTAGTTCAATTCTGCTTATGAACCTGACAAGAACAGTAGATCCTCTTCAGTCCAATACACTGTACTTGCTGGGAACAGACGCCAGTGCTATTTGTCCTGTGTATGGCAATGTCATAGCAATAGTGACTCTTATTACCATAAAACAACTCTTGCTCATAAGACTAGAAACTGCATGTGATTCAACTCCATTTAGGACTGAGAAACAAACGCTAGCTCGCCTTACAAGAAACACACTCTGCTTTAGAGAAAAGAGCACTCTTCTACTCTACTGTGTTTCCTATAGGGCCAGAACAGTGAGCTTGCTCAGAACAAAAGAACTGTGCTTCCTACACACACGGGCCATATCTAGTTCAACTCTGCTTAGGAAACTGACAAGAACAGTAGCTCCTCTTCAGTCCAATACACTGTACTTGCTGGCAACAGGCGCATGTGCTATTTGCACTGTGTATGTCAATGGGAGCGCAATAGTGACTTTCCTTACCAGAAAACAACTCTTGCTCGTAGGACCATAAACTGCATGTGATTCCACTCCATTTAGGACTGGGAAACAAATGCTAGCACGCCTTACAAAAACACACTCTGCTTTAGAGAAAAGAGCACTCTTTTACTCTACTGTGTTTCCTAAGGGATCCAAACAGTGAGCTTGCTCAGAACAAAAGAACTGTGCTTCCTACACATACGGACCATATCTAGTTAAACTCTGCTTAGGAAACTGACAAGAACAGTAGCTCCTATTCACTCCAATACACTGTACTTGCTGGGAAAAGACGCGAGTGCTATTTGCCTTGTGTAGGGTAATGGGAGCGCAATAGTGACTTTCCTTACCAGAAAACAACTCTTGCTCGTAGGACCAGAAACTGCATGTGATTCAACTCCATTTAGGACTAGGAAACAAACGCTAGCTCGCCTTACAAAAACACTCTTTTTTTGAGAAAAGAGCACTCTTCTACTCTACTGTGTTTCCTATGGGGTCCGAACAGTGAGCTTGCTCAGAACAAAAGAACTGTGCTTCCTACACACATGGCCATATCTAGTTCAATTCTGCTTAGGAACCTGACAAGAACAGTAGATCCTCTTCAGTCCAATACACTGTACGTGCTGGGAATAGACGCCAGTGCTATTTGTCCTGTGTATGGCAATGGCAGCACAATAGTGACTCTTCTTATCATAAAACAACTCTTGCTCGTAGGACCAGAAACTGCATGTGATTCAACTCCATTTAGGACTGGGAAACAAAAGCTAGCTCACCTTACAGAAACACACTCTGCTTTAGAGAAAAGAGCACTCTTCTACTCTACTGTGTTTCCTATAGGGCCAGAACAGTGAGCTTGCTCTGAATAAAGAACTGTGCTTCCTACACACGGGCCATATCTAGTTCAACTCTGCTTAGGAAACTGACAAGAACAGTAGCTCCTCTTCAGTCAGATACACTGTACTTGCAGGGAACAGACGCGAGTGCTATTTGCACTGTGTATGGCAATTGGAGCACAATAGTGACTCGCCCTACCAGAAAACAACTCTTGCTCGTAGGACAAAAACCTGCATGTGACTCAACTCCATTTAAAACTGGGAAACAAACGCTAGCTCGCCTTACAAGAAACACACTCTGCTTTTGAGTAAAGAGCACTCTTCTCCTCTACTGTGTTTCCTATAGGGCCAGAACAGTGAGCTTGCTCAGAACAAAAGAACTGTGCTTCCTACACACGGGCCATATCTAGTTCAACTCTGCTTAGGAAACTGAGAAGAACAGTAGCTCCTCTTCAGTCCGATCGAATGTACTTGCTGGGAACAGACGCGAGTGCTATTTGTACTGTGTATGGCAATGGGAGCGCAATAGTGACTTTCCTTACCAGAAAACAACTCTTGCTCGTAGGACCAGAAACTGCATGTGATTCAACTCCATTTAGGACTGGGAAACAAATGCTAGCTCGCCTTACATGAAAAGCACTCTGCTTTTGAGAAAGAGCACTCTTCTACTCTACTGTGTTTCCTATGGGGTCCGAAGAGTGAGCTTGCTCAGAACAAAACAACTGTGCTTCCTACACACGGGCCATATCTAGTTCAACTCTGCTTAGGAAACTGACAAGAACACTAGCTCCTCTTCAGTCCAATACACTGTATTTGCGGGGAACAGACGTGAGTGCTATTTGCACTGTGTATGGCAATTGGAGCACAATAGTGACTTGTCTTACCTGAAAACAACTCTTGCTCGTTGGACAAAAAACTGCATGTGACTCAACTCCATTTAGGACTGGGAAACAAACGCTAGCTCAATTTCCAAGAAACACACTCTGCTTTTCAGAAAAGAGCACTCTTCTACTCTACTGTGTTTCCTATGTGTTCCGAACAGTGAGCTTGCTCAGAACAAAAGAACTGTGCTTCCTACACACACGGCCATATCTAGTTCAAGTCTGCTTAGGAACCTGACAAGAACAGTAGATCCTCTTCAGTCCAATACACTGTACTTGCTGGGAACAGATGCGAGTGCTATTTGTTCTGTGTATGTCAATGGCAGCGCAATAGTGACTCTTCTTACCAGAAAACAACTCTTGCTCGTAGGACCAGAAACTGCATGTGATTCAACTCCATTTAGGACTGGGAAACAAACTCTAGCTCGCTTTACAAGAAACACACTCTGCTTTTGAGAAAAGAGCACTCTTCTACTCTACTGTGTTTCCTATAGGGCCAGAACAGTGAGCTTTCTCAGAAAAAAAGAACTGTGCTTTCTACACACACGGACCATATCTAGTTCAACTCTGCTTAGGAAACTGACAAGAACAGTAGCTCCTCTTCAGTCCAATACACTGTACTTGCTGGGAACAGACGGCAGGGCTATTTGCACTGTGTATGGCAATGGGAGCGCAATAGTGACTTTCCTTACCAGAAAACAACTCTTGCTCGTAGGACCAGAAACTGCATGTGATTCCATTCCATTTAGGACTGGGAAACAAATGCTAGCTCGCCTTACAAAAACACACTCTGCTTTAGAGAAAAGAGCACTCTTTTACTCTACTGTGTTTCCTATGAGATCCAAACAGTGAGCTTGCTCAGAACAAAAGAACTGTGCTTCCTACACACACGGGCCATATCTAGTTCAACTCTGCTTAGGAAACTGACAAGAACAGTAGCTCCTATTCATTCCAATACACTGTACTTGCTGGGAAAAGACTCGAGTGCTATTTGCCTTGTATAGGGTAATGGGAGCGCAATAGTGACTTTCCTTACCATAAAACAATTCTTGCTCGTAGGACCAGAAACTGCATGTGATTCAACTCCATTTAGGACTAGGAAACAAACGCTAGCTCGCCTTACAAAAACACACTCTGCTTTTGAGAAAAGAGCACTCTTCTACTCTACTGTGTTTCCTATGGTGTCCGAAAAGTGAGCTTGCTCAGAACAAAAGAACTGTGCTTCCTACACACATGGCCATATCTAGTTCAATTCTGCTTAGGAACCTGACAATAACAGTAGATCCTCTTCAGTCCAATACACTGTACGTGCTGGGAACAGACGCCAGTGCTATTTGTCCTGTGTATGGCAATGGCAGCACAATAGTGACTCTTCTTACCATAAAACAACTCTTGATCGTAGGACCAGAAACTGTATGTGATTCAACTCCATTTAGGACTGGAAAACAAAAGCTAGCTCACCTTACAGAAACACACTCTGCTTTAGAGAAAAGAGCACTCTTCTACTCTACTGTGTTTCCTATAGGGCCAGAACAGTGAGCTTGCTCAGAACAAAGAACTGTGCTTCCTACACACGGGTCATATCTAGTTCAACTCTGCTTAGGAAACTGACAAGAACAGTAGCTCCTCTTCAGTCCGATACACTGTACTTGCAGGGAACAGACGGGAGTGCTATTTGCACTGTGTATGGCAATTGGAGCACAATAGTGACTCGCCCTACCAGAAAACAACTCTTGCTCGTAGGACAAAAACCTGCATGTGACTCAACTCCATTTAGGACTGGGAAACAAACGCTAGCTCGACTTCCAAGAAACACACTCTGCTTTTGAGAAAAGAGCACTCTTCTACTCTACTGTGTTTCCTATGTGTTCCGAACAGTGAGCTTGCTCAGAACAAAAAAACTGTGCTTCCTACACACACGGCCATATCTAGTACAAGTCTGCTTAGGAACCTGACAAGAACAGTAGATCCTCTTCAGTCCATTACACTGTACTTGCTGGGAACAGATGCCAGTGCTATTTGTCCTGTGTATGGCAATGGCAGAGCAATAATGACTCTTCTTACCATAAAACAACTCTTGCTCATAGTACTAGAAACTGCATGTGATTCAACTCCATTTAGGACTGGGAAACAAACACTAGCTCGCCTTACAAGAAACACACTCTGCTTTTGAGAAAAGAGCACTCTTCTACTCTACTGTGTTTCCTATAGGGCCAGAGCAGTGAGCTTGCTCAGAACAAAAGAACTGTGCTTCCTACACACACGGACCATATCTAGTTCAACTCTGCTTAGGAAACTGAGAAGAACAGTAGCTCCTCTTCAGTCCAATACACTGTACTTGCTGGGAACAGACGGGAGGGCTATTTGCACTGTGTATGGCAATGGGAGCACAATAGTGACTTTTCTTACCAGAAAACAACTCTTGCTCGTAGGACCAGAAACTGCATGTGATTCCACTCCATTTAGGACTGGGAAACAAATGCTAGGTCGCCTTACAAAAACAAACTCTGCTTTAGAGAAAAGAGCACTCTTCTACTCTACTGTGTTTCCTATGGGGTCCAAACAGTGAGCTTGCTCAGAACAAAATAACTGTGCTTCCTACACACACGGACCATATCTAGTTCAACTCTGCTTAGGAAACTGACAAGAACAGTAGCTCCTATTCAGTCCAATACACTGTACTTGCTGGGAAAAGTCGCGAGTGCTATTTTCCTTGTGTAGGGTAATGGGAGCGCAATAGTGACTTTCCTTACCAGAAAACAACTCCTGCTCGTAGGACCAGAAACTGCATGTGATTCAACTCCATTTAGGACTGGGAAACAAATGATAGCTCGCCTTACAGGAAACACTCTCTGCTTTTGAGAAAAGAGCACTCTTCTAATCTACTGTGTTTCCTATGGTGTCCGAAAATTGAGCTTGCTCAGAACAATAGAACTGTGCTTCCTACACACATGGCCATATCTAGTTCAATTCTGCTTAGGAACCTGACAAGAACAGTAGATCCTCTTCAGTCCAATACACTGTACGTGCTGGGAACAGACGCCAGTGCTATTTGTCCTGTGTACGGCAATGGCAGCACAATAGTGACTCTTCTTACCATAAAACAACTCTTGCTCGTAGGACCAGAAACTTCATGTGATTCAACTCCATTTAGGACTGGGAAACAAAAGCTAGCTCACCTTACAGAAACTCACTCTGCTTTAGAGAAAAGAGCACTCTTCTTCTCTACTGTGTTTCCTATAGGGCCAGAACAGTGAGAATGCTCAGAACGAAAAACTGTGCTTCCTACACAAGAGCCATATCTAGTTCAACTCTGCTTAGGAAACCGACAGGAACAGTAGCTCCTCTTCAGTCCAATACACTGTACTTGCTGGGAACAGACGCGAGTGCTATTTGCACTGTGTATGGCAATGGGAGCGCAATAGTGACTTTCCTTTCCAGAAAACAACTCTTGCTCGTAGGACCAGAAACTGCATGTGATTCAAATCCATTTAGGACTGGGAAACAAATGCTAGCTCGCCTTACATGAAACACACTCTGCTTTTGAGGAAAGAGCACTCTTCTACTCTACTGTGTTTCCTATGGGGTCCGAACAGTGAGCTAGCTCAGAACAAAAGAACTGTGCTTCCTACACACACGAGCCATATCTAGTTCAACTATGCTTAGGAAACTGACAAGAACACTAGCTCCTCTTCAGTCCCATACACAGTACTTTCAGGGAACAGACGAGAGTGCTATTTGCACTGTGTATGGCAATTGGAGCACAATAGTGACTTGTCTTACCAGAAAGCAACTCTGGCTCGTAGGACAAAAACTGCATGTGACTCAACTCCATTTAGGACTGGGAAACAAACGCTAGCTCGACTTCCTAGAAACACACTCTGCTTTTGAGAAAAGAGCACTCTTCTACTCTACTGTGTTTCTTATGTGTTCCGAACAGTGAGCTTCCTCAGAACAAAAAAACTGTGCTTCCTACACACATGGCCATATCTAGTTCAATTCTGCTTAGGAACCTGACAAGAACAGTAGATCCTCTTCAGTCCAATACACTGTACTTGCTGGGAACAGACGCCAGTGCTATTTGTCCTGTGTATGGCAATGTCATAGCAATAGTGACTCTTGTTACCATAAAACAACTCTTGCTCGTAAGACTAGAAACTGCATGTGATTCAACTCCATTTAGGACTGAGAAACAAACGCTAGCTCGCCTTACAAGAAACACACTCTGCTTTAGAGAAAAGAGCACTCTTCTACTCTACTGTGTTTCCTATAGGGCCAGAACAGTGAGCTTGCTCAGAACAAAGGTACTGTGCTTCTTACACACACGGGCCATATCTAGTTCAACTCTGCTTAGGAAACTGACAAGAACAGTAGCTCCTCTTCAGTCCAATACAGTGTACTTGCTGGCAACAGGCGCATGTGCTATTTGCACTGTGTATGTCAATGGGAGCGCAATAGTGACTTTCCTTACCAGAAAACAACTCTTGCTCGTAGGACCACAAACTGCATGTGATTCCACTCCATTTAGGACTGGGAAACAAATGCTAGCTCGACTTACAAAAACACACTCTGCTTTAGAGAAAAGAGCACTCTTATACTCTACTGTGTTTCCTAAGGGATCCAAACAGTGAGCTTGCTCAGAACAAAAGAACTGTGCTTCCTACACATACAGACCATATCTAGTTAAACTCTGCTTAGGAAACTGACAAGAACAGTAGCTCCTATTCACTCCAACACACTGTACTTGCTGGGAAAAGACGCGAGTGCTATTTGCCTTGTGTAGGGTAATGGGAGCGCAATAGTGACTTTCCTTACCAGAAAACAACTCTTGCTCGTAGGACCAGAAACTGCATGTGATTCAACTCCATTTAGGACTAGGAAACAAACGCTAGCTCGCCTTACAAAAACACACTCTTTTTTTGAGAAAAGAGCACTCTTCTACTCTACTGTGTTTCCTATGGTGTCCGAACATTGAGCTTGCTCAGAACAAAAGAACTGTGCTTCCTACACACATGGCCATATCTAGTTCAATTCTGCTTAGGAACCTGACAAGAACAGTAGATCCTCTTCAGTCCAATACACTGTACTTGCTGGGAACAGACGCCAGTGCTATTTGTCCTGTGTACGGCAATGGCAGCACAATAGTGACTCTTCTTACCATAAAACAACTCTTGCTCGTAGGACCAGAAACTGCATGTGATTCAACTCCATTTAGGACTGGGAAACAAAAGCTAGCTCACCTTACAGAAACACACTCTGCTTTAGAGAAAAGAGCACTCTTCTACTCTACTGTGTTTCCTATAGGGCCAGAACAGTGAGCTTGCTCTGAATAAAGAACTGTGCTTCCTACACACGGGCTATATCTAGTTCAACTCTGCTTAGGAAACTGACAAGAACAGTAGCTCCTCTTCAGTCAGATACACTGTACTTGCAGGGAACAGACGCGAGTGCTATTTGCACTGTGTATGGCAATTGGAGCACAATAGTGACTCGCCCTACCAGAAAACAACTCTTGCTCGTAGGACAAAAACCTGCATGTGACTCAACTCCATTTAAAAATGGGAAACAAACGCTAGCTCGCCTTACAAGAAACACACTCTGCTTTTGAGAAAAGAGCACTCTTCTACTCTGCTGTGTTTCCTATAGGGCCAGAACAGTGAGCTTGCTCAGAACAAAAGAACTGTGCTTCCTACACACACGGGCCATATCTAGTTCAACTCTACTTAGGAAACTGACAAGAACAGTAACTCCTATTCAGTCCAATACACTGTACTTGCTCGGAAAAGACGCAAGTGCTATTTGCCTTTTATAAGGCAAAGGGCACGCAATAGTGACTTTCCTTTCCAGAAAACAACTCTTGTTCTTAGGACCAGAAACTGCATGTGACTCAAATCCATTTAGGACTGGGAAACAAACGCTAGCTCGCCTTACAAGAAACACACTCTGCTTTTGAGTAAAGAGCACTCTTCTCCTCTACTGTGTTTCCTATAGGGCCAGAACAGTGAGCTTGCTCAGAACAAAAGAACTGTGCTTCCTACACACGGGCCATATCTAGTTCAACTCTGCTTAGGAAACTGACAAGAACAGTAGCTCCTCTTCAGTCCGATCGAATGTACTTGCTGGGAACAGACGCGAGTGCTATTTGTACTGTGTATGGCAATGGGAGCGCAATAGTGACTTTCCTTACCAGAAAACAACTCTTGCTCGTAGGACCAGAAACTGCATGTGATTCAACTCCATTTAGGACTGGGAAACAAATGCTAGCTCGCCTTACATGAAAAGCACTCTGCTTTTGAGAAAGAGCACTCTTCTACTCTACTGTGTTTCCTATGTGTTCCGAACAGTGAGCTTGCTCAGAACAAAAGAACTGTGCTTCCTACACACGGGCCATATCTAGTTCAACTCTGCTTAGGAAACTGACAAGAAC
This sequence comes from Peromyscus eremicus, assembly GCF_949786415.1. NCBI lineage: Eukaryota > Metazoa > Chordata > Mammalia > Rodentia > Cricetidae > Peromyscus > Peromyscus eremicus. The sequence continues at coordinate 45,679 of NW_026735733.1, read as the reverse complement.
ACTAGCTCCTCTTCAGTCCAATACACTGTACTTGCGGGGAACAGACGTGAGTGCTATTTGCACTGTGTATGGCAATTGGAGCACAATAGTGACTTGTCTTACCTGAAAACAATTCTTGCTCGTTGGACAAAAAACTGCATGTGACTCAACTCCATTTAGGACTGGGAAACAAACGCTAGCTCAATTTCCAAGAAACACACTCTGCTTTTCAGAAAAGAGCACTCTTCTACTCTGCTGTGTTTCCTATGAGTTCCGAACAGTGAGCTTGCTCAGAACAAAAAAACTGTGCTTCCTACACACACGGCCATATCTAGTTCAAGTCTGCTTAGGAACCTGACGAGAACAGTAGATCCTCTTCAGTCCAATACACTGTACTTGCTTCGAACAGATGCGAGTGCTATTTGTTCTGTGTATGTCAATGGCAGCGCAATAGTGACTCTTCTTACCAGAAAACAACTCTTGCTCGTAGGAACAGAAACTGCATGTGATTCATCTCCATTTAGGACTGGGAAACAAACTCTAGCTCGCTTTACAAGAAACACACTCTGCTTTTGAGAAAAGAGCACTCTTCTACTCTACTGTGTTTCCTATAGGGCCAGAACAGTGAGCTTTCTCAGAAAAAAAGAACTGTGCTTTCTACACACGGACCATATCTAGTTCAACTCTGCTTAGGAAACTGAGAAGAACAGTAGCTCCTCTTCAGTCAAATACACTGTACTTGCTGGGAACAGACGGGAGGGCTATTTGCACTGTGTATGGCAATGGGAGCGCAATAGTGACTTTCCTTACCAGAAAACAACTCTTGCTTGTAGGACCAGAAACTGCATGTGATTCCATTCCACTTAGGACTGGGAAACAAATGCTAGCTCGCCTTACAAAAACACACTCTGCTTTAGAGAAAAGAGCACTCTTTTACTCTACTGTGTTTCCTATGAGATCCAAACAGTGAGCTTGCTCAGAACAAAAGAACTGTGCTTCCTACACACACGGGCCATATCTAGTTCAACTCTGTTTAGGAAACTGACAAGAACAGTAGCTCCTATTCACTCCAATACACTGTACTTGCTGGGAAAAGACTCGAGTGCTATTTGCCTTGTATAGGGTAATGGGAGCGCAATAGTGACTTTCCTTACCATAAAACAATTCTTGCTCGTAGGACCAGAAACTGCATGTGATTCAACTCCATTTAGGACTAGGAAACAAACGCTAGCTCGCCTTACAAAAACACACTCTGCTTTTGAGAAAAGAGCACTCTTCTACTCTACTGTGTTTCCTATGGTGTCCGAAAATTGAGCTTGCTCAGAACAAAAGAACTGTGCTTCCTACACTCATGGCCATATCTAGTTCAATTCTGCTTAGGAACCTGACAATAACAGGAGATCCTCTTCAGTCCAATACACTGTACGTGCTGGGAACAGACACCAGTGCTATTTGTCCTGTGTATGGCAATGGCGGCACAATAGTGACTCTTCATACCATAAAACAACTCTTGATCGTAGGACCAGAAACTGCATGTGATACAACTCCATTTAGGACTGGGAAACAAAAGCTAGCTCACCTTACAGAAACACACTCTGCTTTAGAGAAAAGAGCACTCTTCTACTCTACTGTGTTTCCTATAGGGCCAGAACAGTGAGCTGCTCAGAACAAAGAACTGTGCTTCCTACACACGGGCCATATCTAGTTCAACTCTGCTTAGGAAACTGACAAGAACAGTAGCTCCTCTTCAGTCCGATACACTGTACTTGCTGGGAACAGACGCCAGTGCTATTTGTCCTGTGTATGGCAATGGCAGAGCAATAATGACTCTTCTTACCATAAAACAACTCTTGCTCATAGTACTAGAAACTGCATGTGATTCAACTCCATTTAGGACTGGGAAACAAACGCTAGCTCGCCTTACAAGAAACACACTCTGCTTTAGAGAAAAGAGCACTCTTCTACTCTACTGTATTTCCTATAGAGCCAGAACAGTGACCTTGCTCAGAACAAAAGAACTGTGCTTCCTACACAGGGCCATAACAAGTTCAACTCTGCTTAGGAAACTGAGAAGAACAGTAGCTCCTCTTCCGTCCAATACACTGTACTTGCTGGGAACAGACGCGATGCTATTTGGACTGTGTATGGCAATGGGAGCGCAATAGTGACTTTCCTTACCAGAAAACAACTCTTGCTCGTAGGACCAGTAACTGCATGTGATTCAAATCCATTTAGGATTGGGAAACAAATGCTAGCTCGCCTTACATGAAACACACTCTGCTCTTGAGAAAAGAGCACTCTTCTACTCTACTGTGCTTCCTATGGGGTCCGAATAGTGAGCTTGCTAAGAACAAAAGAACTGTGCTTCCTACACACACGGGCCATATCTAGTTCAACTCTGCTTAGGAAACTGACAAGAACAGTAGCTCCTCTTCAGTCCAATACACTGTACTTGCGGGGAACATACGCGAGTGCTATTTGCACTGTGTATGGCAAATGGAGCCTTATAGTGACTTGTCTTACCAGAAAAAAACTCTTGCTCGTAGGACAAAAAACTGCATGTGACTCAACTCCATTTAACACTGGGAAACAAACGCTAGCTCGACTTCCAAGAAACACACACTGCTTTTGAGAAAAGAGCACTCTGCTACTCTACTGTGTTTCCTATGAGGTCCGAACAGTGAGCTTGCTCAGAACAAAAGAACTGTGCTTCCTACACACACGGGCTATATCTAGTACAACTCTGCTTAGGAAACTGAGAAGAACAGTAGCTCCTCTTCAGTCCAATACCCTGTACTTGCTGGGAACAGACACCACTGCTATTTGTCCTGTGTATGGAAATGGCAGCGCAATAGTGACTCTTCTTACCATAAAACAACTCTTGCGCGTAGGACCAGAAACTGCATGTGATTCAACTCCATTTAGGACTGGGAAACAAACTCTAGCTCGCTTTACAAGAAACACACTCTGCTTTTGAGAAAAGAGCACTCTTCTACTCTACTGTGTTTCCTATAGGGCCAGAAGAGTGAGCTTGCTCAGAACATAAGAAATGTGCTTCCTACACACACGGGCCATATCTAGTTCAACTCTGCTTAGGAAACTGACAAGAACAGTAGCTCCTCTTCAGTCCGATACACTGTACTTGCTGTGAACAGACGCGAGTGCTATTTGCACTGTGTATGGCAATGGGAGCGCAATAGTGTCTTTCCTTACCAGAAAAAAACTCTTGCTCGTAGGACCAGAAACTGCATGTGATTCAACTCCATTTAACTAGGAAACAAATGCTAGCTCGCCTTACAAAAACACACTCTGCTTTTGAGAAAAGAGCACGCTTCTACTCTACTGTGTTTCCTATAGGGCCAGAAGAGTGAGCTTGCTCAGAACATAAGAACTGTGCTTCCTACACACAAGGGCCATATCATGTTCAACTCTGCTTAGGAAACTTACAAGAACAGTAGCTCCTCTTTACTCCAATACACTGAACTTGCTGGGAACAGACGTTAGTTCTATTTGTCCTGTGTAAGGCAATGGCAGCGCAATAGTGACTCTTCTTAACATAAAACAACTCTTGCACGAAGGACTAGAAAATGCATGTGATTCAACTCCATTTAGGACTGGGAAACAAACGCTAGCTCGCCTTACAAGAAACACACTCTGCTTTAGAGAAAAGAGCACTCTTCTACTCTACTGTGTTTCCTATATGGCCAGAACACTGAGCTTGGTCAGAACAAATCACTGTGCTTTCTACACACGGGCCATAACTAGTTCAACTCTGCTTAGGAAACTGACAAGAACAGTAGCTCCTCTTCAGTCCGAAACACTGTACTTGCTGGGAACAGACACGAGTGCTATTTGCACTGTGTATGGCAATGGGAGCGCAATAGTGACTTTCCTTACCAGAAAACAACTCTTGCTGATAGGACCAGAAACTGCATGTGATTCAACTCCATTTCGGACTGTGATACAAATGCTAGCTCGCCTTCCATGAAACACACTCTGCTTTTGAGAAAAGAGCACTCTTCTACTCTACTGTGTTTCCTATGGGGTCCGAACAGTGAGCTTGCTCAGAACAAAAGAACTGTGCTTCCTACACACACGGGCCATATCTAGTTCAACTCTGCTTAGGAAACTGAGAAGAACAGTAGCTCCTCTTCAGTCCAATACACTGTACTTGCTGGGAAAAGACAGGAGGGCTATTTGCACTGTGTATGGCAATGGGAGCGCAATAGTTACTTTCCTTACCAGAAAACAACTCTTGCTCGTAGGACCAGAAACTGCATGTGACTCAACTCCATTTAGGGCTGGGAAACAAACGCTAGCTCGCCTTACAAGAAACACACTCTGCTTTTGAGAAAATAGCAATCTTCTACTCTACTGTGTTTCCTATGGTGTCCGAACAGTGAGCCTGCTCAGAACAAAAGAACTGTGCTTCCTACATACACGACCATATCTAGTTCAATTCTGCTTAGGAACCTGACAAGAACAGTAGATCCTCTTCAGTCCAATACACTGTACTTGCTGGGAACAGACGCCAGTGCTATTTGTCCTGTGTATGGCAATAGCAGCGCAATAGGGACTCTTCTTACTATAAAACAACTCTTGCTCGTAGGACCAGAAACTGCATGTGATTCAACTCCATTTAGGACTGGGAAACAAAAGCTAGCTCACCTTACAAGAAACACACTCTGCTTTTGTGGAAAGAGCACTCTTCTACTCTACTGTGTTTCCTATAGGGCCAGAACAGTGAGCTTGATCAGAACAAAAGAACTGTGCTTCCTACACACGGGCCATATCTAGTTCAACTCTGCTTAGGAAACTGACAAGAACAGTAGCTCCTCTTAAGTCCCATTCACCGTACATGCTGGGAAAAGACGCAAGTGCTATTTGCCTTGTGTAGGGCAATGGGAGCGCAATAGAGACTTTCCTTACCAGAAAACAACTCTTGTTCGTAGGACCAGAAACTGCATGGGATTCAGCTCCATTTAGGACTAGGAAACAAACGCTAGCTTGCCTTACAAAAACACACTCTGCTTTTGAGAAAAGAGCACGCTTCTACTCTACTGTGTTTCCTATAGGGCCAGAACAGTGAGCTTGCTCAGAACATAAGACCTGTGCTTCCTACACACATGGGCCATATCATGTTCAACTCTGCTTAGGAAACTGACAAGAACAGTAGCTCCTCTTCAGTCCGATACACTGTACTTACTGGGAACAGACGCGGGAGCTATTTGCACTGTGTATGGCAAGGGGAGCACAATAGTGACTTTCCTTACCAGAAAACAACTCTTGCTCTTAGGACCAGAAACTGCATGTGATTCAACTCCATTTAGGACTGGGAAACAAACGCTAGCTCGCCTTATAAGAAACACACTCTGCTTTTGAGAAAAGAGCACTCTAATACTCTACTGTGTTTCCTATGGTGTCCGAACAGTGAGCTTGCTCAGAACAAAAGAACTGTGCTTCCTACACACACGGCCATATCTAGTTCAATTCTGCTTAGGAACGTGACAAGAACAGTAGATCCTCTTCAGTCCAATACACTGTACTTGCTGGGATCAGACGCCAGTGCTATTTGTCCTGTGTATGGCAATGGTAGCGCAATAGTGAATCTTCTTACCATAAAACAACTCTTGCTCGTAGGACTAGAAACTGCATGTGATTCAAGTCCATTTAGGACTGGGAAACAAACGCTAGCTCGCCTTACAAGAAACACACTCTGCTTTAGAGGAAAGAGCACTCTTCTACTCTACTCTGTTTCCTATGTGGTCAAAACAGTGAGCTTGCTCAGAACAAAAGAACTGTGCTTCCTACACACGGGCCATAACTAGTTCAACTCTGCTTAGGAAACTGACAAGAACAGTAGCTCCTCTTCAGTCCAATACACTGTACTTGCTGGGAACAGACGCGAGTGCTATTTGCACTGTGTATGGCAATGGGAGCGCAATAGTGACTTTCCTTTCCAGAAAACAACTCTTGCTCGTAGGACCAGAAACTGCATGTGATTCAAATCCATTTAGGACTGGGAAACAAATGCTAGCTCGCCTTACATGAAACACACTCTGCTTTTGGGGAAAGAGCACTCTTCTACTCTACTGTGTTTCCTAAGGGGTCCGAACAGTGAGCTAGCTCAGAACAAAAGAACTGTGCTTCCTACACACACGAGCCATATCTAGTTCAACTATGCTTAGGAAACTGACAAGAACACTAGCTCCTCTTCAGTCCCATACACAGTACTTTCGGGGAACAGACGAGAGTGCTATTTGCACTGTGTATGGCAATTGGAGCACAATAGTGACTTGTCTTACCAGAAAACAACTCTGGCTCGTAGGACAAAAAACTGCATGTGACTCAACTCCATTTAGGACTGGGAAACAAACGCTAGCTCGACTTCCAAGAAACACACTCTGCTTTTGAGAAAAAAGCACTCTTCTACTCTACTGTGTTTCCTATGTGTTCCGTACAGTGAGCTTCCTCAGAACAAAAAAACTGTGCTTCCTACACACATGGCCATATCTAGTTCAATTCTGCTTAGGAACCTGACAAGAACAGTAGATCCTCTTCAGTCCAATACACTGTACTTGCTGGGAACAGACGCCAGTGCTATTTGTCCTGTGTATGGCAATGGCATAGCAATAGTGACTCTTGTTACCATAAAACAACTCTTGCTCGTAAGACTAGAAACTGCATGTGATTCAATTCCATTTAGGACTGGGAAACAAACGCTAGCTCGCCTTACAAGAAACACACTCTGCTTTAGAGAAAAGAGCACTCTTCTACTCTACTGTGTTTCCTATAGGGCCAGAACAGTGAGCTTGCTCAGAACATAATAACTGTGCTTCCTAGACTCACGGGCCATATCTAGTTCAACTCTGCTAAGGAAACTGAGAAGAACAGTAGCTCCTCTTCACTCCAATACACTGTACTTGCTGGGAACAGACGCGAGTGCTATTTGCACTGTGGATGGCAAAGGGAGTACAATGTGACTTTCCTTACCAGAAAACAACTCTTGTTCGTAGGACCAGAAACTGCATGTGATTCAACTCCATTTAGGACTAGGAAACAAACGCTAGCTCGCCTTACAAGAAACACACTCTGCTTTAGATAAAAGAGCACTCATCTACTCTACTGTGTTTCCTATTGGGCCAGAACAGTGAGCTTGCTCAGAACATAAGAACTGTGCTTCCTACACACACGGGCCATATCTAGTTCAACTCTGCTTAGGAAACTGACAAGAACAGTAGATCCTCTTCAGTCCGATACACTGTAATTCCTGGGAACAGACGCAAGTGCTATTTGTACTGTGTATGGCAATGGGAGCGCAATAGTGACTTTCCTTACCAGAAAACAACTCTTGCTCGTAGGAACAGAAACTGCATGTGATTCAACTCCATTTAGGACTGGGAAACAAACGCTAGCTCGCCTTACAAGAAACACACTCTGCTTTTGAGAAAGGAGCACTCTTCTACTCTACTGTGTTTCCTATGGGGTCCGTACAGTGAGCTTGCTCAGAACAAAAGAACTGTGCTTCCTACAAACACGGACCATATCTAGTTCAACTCTGCTTAGGAAATTGACAAGAAGAGTAGCTCCTCTTCAGTCCGATACACTGTACTTTCTGGGAATAGACGCCAGTGCTATTTGTCCTGTGTATGGCAATGGCAGCACAATAGTGACTCTTCTTACCATAAAACAATTCTTGCTCGTAGGACCAGAAACTGCATGTGATTCAACTCCATTTAGCACTGGGAAACAAACACTATCTCGCCTTACAAGAAACACACTCTGCTTTAGAGAAAAGAGCACTCTTCTACTCTAATGTGTTTCCTAGAGGGCCAGAACAGTGAGCTTGCTCAGAACAAAAGAACTGTGCTTCCTACACACAGGCCATCTAGTTCAACTCTGCTTAGGAAAATGACAAGAACAGTAGCTCCTATACAGTCCAATACACTGTACTTGCTGGGAACAGACGCGAGTGCTATTTGCACTGTGTATTGCATTTGGAGCGCAATAGTGACTCTTCTTACCAGAAAACAACTCTTGCCGGTAGTACCAAAAACTGCCTGTGACTCAACTCCATTTAGGACTGGGAAACAAACGCGAGCTCGCCTTACAAGAAACACACTCTGCTTTTGAGAAAAGAGCACTCTTCTACTCTACTGTGTTTCCTATAGGGCCAGAACTTTGAGCTTGCTCAGAACATAATAACTGTGCTTCCTAGACACACGGGACATATCTAGTTCAACTCTGCTTAGGAAACTGACAAGAACAGTAGCTCCTCTTCAGTCCAATACACTGTACTTGCTGGGAACAGACGCGAGTGCTATTTGCACTGTGTATGGCAATGAGAACGCAATAGTGACTTTCCTTACCAGAAAACAACCCTTGCTCGTAGGACCACAAACTGCATGTGATTCAACGCCATTTAGGACTGGGAAACAAATGCTAGCTCGCCTTACAAAAACACACTCTGCTTTTGAGAAAAGAGCACTCTTCTACTCTACTGTGTTTCCTATAGGGCCAGAACAGTGAGTTTGCTCAGATCAAATGAACTGTGCTTCCTAGACACACGGGCCATATCTAGTTCAACTCTGCTAAGGAAACTGACAAGAACAGTAGCTCCTCTGCAGTCCAATACACTGTAATTTCTGGGAACAGACGGGAGTGCTATTTGCACTGTGTATGGCAATGGGAGCGCAAAAGTGACTTTCCTTACCAGAAAACAACTCTTGCTCGTAGGACCAGAAACTGCATGTGATTCAACTCCATTTAGGACTGGGAAACAAACGCTAGCTCGCCTTACAAGAAACACACTCTGCTTTTGAGAAAAGAGCACTCTTCTATTCTACTGTGTTTCCTATGGGGTCCGAACAGTGAGCTTGCTCAGAACAAAAGAACTGTGCTTCCTACACACACGGCCATATCTAGTTCATTTCTGCTTATAAACCTGACAAGAACAGTAGATCCTCTTCAGTCCAATACACTGTACTTGCTGTGATCAGACGCCAGTGCTATTTGTACTGTGTATGGCAATGGCAGCGCAATAGTGACTCTTCTTACCAGAAAAGAACTCTTGCTCGTAGTACCAGAAACTGCATGGGTTTCAACTCCATTTAGGACTACGAAACAAACGCTAGCTCGCCTTAAAAGAAACACACTCTGCTTTAGAGAAAAGAGCACTCTTCTACTCTACTGTGTTTTCTATAGGGTCCAAACAGTGAGCTTGCTCAGAACAAAAGAACTGTGCTTCCTACACACACGGATAATATCTAGTTCAACTCTGCATAGGAAACTGACAAGAACAGTAGCACCTATTCAGGGCAATACACTGTATTTGCTGGGAACAGACACGAGTGCTATTTGCACTGTGTATGGCAATTGGAGCACAATGTGACTTTCCTTACCAGAAAACAACTCTTGTTCGTAGGACCAGAAACTGCATGTGATTCAACTCCATTTAGGACTAGGAAACAAACGCTAGCTCGCCTTACAAAAAACACACTCTGCTTTAGATAAAAGAGCACTCATCTACTCTACTGTGTTTCCTATTGGGCCAGAACAGTGAGCTTGCTCAGAACATAAGAACTGTTCTTCCTACACACACGGACCATATCTAGTTCAACTCTGCTTAGGAAACTGACAAGAACAGTAGATCCTCTTCAGTCCGATACACTGTAATTCCTGGGAACAGACGCGAGTGCTATTTGTACTGTGTATGGCAATGGGAGCGCAATAGTGACTTTCCTTACCAGAAAACAACTCTTGCTCGTAGGACCAGAAACTGCATATGATTCAACTCCATTTAGGACTGGGAAACAAACGCTAGCTCGCCTTACAAGAAACACACTCTGCTTTTGCGAAAAGAGCACTCTTCTACTCTACTGTGTTTCTTATGGGGTCCGAACAGTGAGCTTGCTCAGAAGAAAATAACTGTGCTTCCTACACACACGGCCATATCTAGTTCAATTCTGCTTAGGAACCTGACAAGAACAGTAGATCCTATTCAGTCCAATACACTGTACTTGCTTGGAGCAGATGCATGTGCTATTGGTCCTGTGTATGGCAATGGGAGCGCAATAGTGACTATTCTTACCATAAAACAACTCATGCTCATAGGACCAGAAACTGCATGTGATACAACTCCATTTAGGACTGGGATACAAACGCTAGCTCGCCTTACAAGAAACACACTCTGCTTTAGAGGAAAGAGCACTCTTCTACTCTACTGTGTTTCCTATGGGGTCCAAACAGTGAGCTTGCTCAGAACAAAGGAACTATGCTTCCTACACACACGGACCATATGTAGTTCAACTCTGCTTAGGAAACTGACAAGAACAGTAGCTCCTCTTCAGTCCAATACACTGTACTTCCTGGGAACAGACGCTAGTGCTATTTGCACTGTGTATGGCAATGGGAGCACAATAGTAACTTTCCTTACCAGAAAACAACTCTTGCTCATAGGACCAGAAACTGCCTGTGATTGAACTCCATTTAGGACTAGGAAACAAACTCTAGCTCGCCTTACAAGAAACACACTCTGCTTTTGAGAATAGAGCACTCTTCTACTCTACTGTGTTTCCTATGAGGTCCGAACAGTGAGCTTGCTCAGAACAAAAAAAAAACGTGCTTCCTACACACACCGCCACACCTAGTTCAATTCTGCTTAGGAAACTGACAAGAACAGTAGATCCTCTTCAGTCCAATACACTGTACTCCTGGGAACATACAACAGTGCTATTTGTCCTGTGTATGGCAATGGCAGCGCAATAGTGACTCTTCTTACCATAAACAACTCTTGCTCGTAGGACCAGAAACTGCATGTGATTCAACTCCATTTAGGACTGGGAAACAAACGCTAGCTCTCCTTACAAGAAACACACTCTGCTTTAGAGAAAAGAGCACTCTTCTACTCTACTGTGTTTCCTATTGCCAGAACAGTGAGCTTGCTCAGAACAAAAGAACTGTGCTTCCTACACACACGGGCCATATCTACTTCAACTCTGCTTAGGAAACTGACAAGAACAGTAGCTCCTCTTCAGTCCGATACACTGTACCTGCTGGGAACAGACGGGAGTGCTCTTTGCACTGTGTATGGCAATGGGAACACAATAGTTACTTTCCTTGCCAGAAAACAACTCTTGCTCGTAGGACCAGAACCTGCATGTGATTCAACTCCATTTAGGACTGGGAAAAAAAAAAACTAGCTCGCCTTACAAGAAACACACTCTGCTTTTGAGAAAAAAGCACTCTTTTACTCTCTTGTGTTTCCTATAGGGCCAGAACAGTGAACTTGCTCAGAACAAATGAACTGTGCTTCCTACACTCACGGGCCATATCTAGTTCAACTCTGCTTAGGAAACTGAGAAGAACAGTAGCTCCTCTTCACTCCAATACACTGTACTTGCTGGGAACAGACGCGAGTGCTATTTGCACTGTGGATGGCAAAGGGAGCACAATGTGACTTTCCTTACCAGAAAACAACTCTTGTTCGTAGGACCAGAAACTGCATGTGATTCAACTCCATTTAGGACTAGGAAACAAACGCTAGCTCGCCTTACAAGAAACACACTCTGCTTTAGATAAAAGAGCACTCATCTACTCTACTGTGTTTCCTATGGGGTCCGAACAGTGAGCTTGCTCAGAACAAAAGAACTGTGCTTCCTACAAACACGGACCATATCTAGTTCAACTCTGCTTAGGAAATTGACAAGAACAGTAGCTCCTCTTCAGTCCAATACACTGTACTTGCTGGGAACAGAAGTGAGTGCTATTTGCACTGTGTATGGCAATGGGAGCACAATAGTGACTTTCCTTAACAGAAAACAACTCTTGCTCATAGGACCAGAAACTGCATGTGATTCAACTCCATTTAGGAATGGGAAACAAACGGTAGCTCGCCTTACAAGAAATACACTCTGCTTTTGAGAAAAGAGCACTCTTCTACTCTACTGTGTTTCCTATGGGGTCCGAACAGTGAGCTTGCTCAGAACAAAAGAACTGTGCTTCCTACACAAACGGCCATATCTATTTCAATTCTGCTTAGGAACCTGACAAGAACAGTAGTTCCTCTTCAGTCCAATACACTGTACTTTCTGGGAATAGACGCCAGTGCTATTTGTCCTGTGTATGGCAATGGCAGCACAATAGTGACTCTTCTTACCATAAAACAATTCTTGCTCGTAGGACCAGAAACTGCATGTGATTCAACTCCATTTAGCACTGGGAAACAAACGCTATCCCGCCTTACAAGAAACACACTCTGCTTTAGAGAAAAGAGCACTCTTCTACTCTACTGTGTTTCCTAGAGGGCCAGAACAGTGAGCTTGCTCAGAACAAAAGAACTGTGCTTCCTACACACACGGATAATATCTAGTTCAACTCTGCATAGGAAACTGACAAGAACAGTAGCACCTATTCAGGGCAATACACTGTATTTGCTGGGAACAGACACGAGTGCTATTTGCACTGTGTATGGCAATTGGAGCACAATGTGACTTTCCTTACCAGAAAACAACTCTTGTTCGTAGGACCAGAAACTGCATGTGATTCAACTCCATTTAGGACTAGGAAACAAACGCTAGCTCGCCTTACAAAAAACACACTCTGCTTTAGATAAAAGAGCACTCATCTACTCTACTGTGTTTCCTATTGGGCCAGAACAGTGAGCTTGCTCAGAACATAATAACTGTGCTTCCTAGACACACGGGACATATCTAGTTCAACTCTGCTTAGGAAACTGACAAGAACAGTAGCTCCTCTTCAGTCCAATACACTGTACTTGCTGGGAACAGACGCGAGTGCTATTTGCACTGTGTATGGCAATGAGAACGCAATAGTGACTTTCCTTACCAGAAAACAACCCTTGCTCGTAGGACCACAAACTGCATGTGATTCAACGCCATTTAGGACTGGGAAACAAATGCTTGCTCGCCTTACAAAAACACACTCTGCTATTGAGAAAAGAGCACTCTTCTACTCTACTGTGTTTCCTATAGGGCCAGAACAGTGAGTTTGCTCAGATCAAATGAACTGTGCTTCCTAGACACACGGGCCATATCTAGTTCAACTCTGCTTAGAAAACTGACAAGAACAGTAGCTCCTCTTCAGTCCAATACACTGTAATTTCTGGGAACAGACGGGAGTGCTATTTGCACTGTGTATGGCAATGGGAGCGCAAAAGTGACTTTCCTTACCAGAAAACAACTCTTGCTCGTAGGACCAGAAACTGCATGTGATTCAACTCCATTTAGGACTGGGAAACAAACGCTAGCTCGCCTTACAAGAAACACACTCTGCTTTTGAGAAAAGAGCACTCTTCTATTCTACTGTGTTTCCTATGGGGTCCGAACAGTGAGCTTGCTCAGAACAAAAGAACTGTGCTTCCTACACACACGGCCATATCTAGTTCATTTCTGCTTATAAACCTGACAAGAACAGTAGATCCTCTTCAGTCCAATGCACTGTACTTGCTGCGATCAGACGCCAGTGCTATTTGTACTGTGTATGGAAATGGCAGCGCAATAGTGACTCTTCTTACCAGAAAAGAACTCTTGCTCGTAGTACCAGAAACTGCATGGGTTTCAACTCCATTTAGGACTACGAAACAAACGCTATCTCGCCTTACAAGAAACACACTCTGCTTTAGAGAAAAGAGCACTCTTCTACTCTACTGTGTTTCCTAGAGGGCCAGAACAGTGAGCTTGCTCAGAACAAAAGAACTGTGCTTCCTACACACAGGCCATCTAGTTCAACTCTGCATAGGAAACTGACAAGAACAGTAGCTCCTATACAGTCCAATACACTGTACTTGCTGGGAACAGACGCGAGTGCTATTTGCACTGTGTATTGCATTTGGAGCGCAATAGTGACTCTTCTTACCAGAAAACAACTCTTGCTGGTAGTACCAAAAACTGCCTGTGACTCAACTCCATTTAGGACGGGGTAACAAACGCTAGCTCGCCTTACAAGAAACACACTCTGATTTAGAGAAAAGAGCACTCTTCTACTCTACTGTGTTTCCTATAGGGCCAGAACTTTGAGCTTGCTCAGAACATAATAACTGTGCTTCCTAGACACACGGGACATATCTAGTTCAACTCTGCTTAGGAAACTGACAAGAACAGTAGCTCCTCTTCAGTCCAATACACTCTACTTGCTGGGAACAGACGCGAGTGCTATTTGCACTGTGTATGGCAATGAGAACGCAATAGTGACTTTCCTTACCAGAAAACAACCCTTGCTCGTAGGACCACAAACTGCATGTGATTCAACGCCATTTAGGACTGGGAAACAAATGCTAGCTCGCCTTACAAAAACACACTCTGCTTTTGAGAAAAGAGCACTCTTCTACTCTACTGTGTTTCCTATAGGGCCAGAACAGTGAGTTTGCTCAGATCAAATGAACTGTGCTTCCTAGACACACGGGCCATATCTAGTTCAACTCTGCTTAGGAAACTGACAAGAACAGTAGCTCCTATTCAGTCCAATACACTGTAATTTCTGGGAACAGACGGGAGTGCTATTTGCACTGTGTATGGCAATGGGAGCGCAAAAGTGACTTTCCTTACCAGAAAACAACTCTTGCTCGTAGGACCAGAAACTGCATGTGATTCAACTCCATTTAGGACTGGGAAACAAACGCTAGCTCGCCTTACAAGAAACACACTCTTCTTTTGAGAAAAGAGCACTCTTCTATTCTACTGTGTTTCCTATGGGGTCCGAACAGTGAGCTTGCTCAGAACAAAAGAACTGTGCTTCCTACACACATGGACCATATGTAGTTCAACTCTGCTTAGGAAACTGACAAGAACAGTCGCTCCTCTTCAGTCCAATACACTGTACTTGCTGCGATCAGACGCCAGTGCTATTTGTACTGTGTATGGAAATGGCAGCGCAATAGTGACTCTTCTTACCAGAAAAGAACTCTTGCTCGTAGTACCAGAAACTGCATGGGTTTCAACTCCATTTAGGACTACGAAACAAACGCTATCTCGCCTTACAAGAAACACACTCTGCTTTAGAGAAAAGAGCACTCTTCTACTCTACTGTGTTTCCTAGAGGGCCAGAACAGTGAGCTTGCTCAGAACAAAAGAACTGTGCTTCCTACACACGGGCCATCTAGTTCAACTCTGCTTAGGAAACTGACAAGAACAGTAGCTCCTATACAGTCCAATACACTGTACTTGCTGGGAACAGACGCGAGTGCTATTTGCACTGTGTATTGCATTTGGAGTGCAATAGTGACTCTTCTTACCAGAAAACAACTCTTGCTGGTAGTACCAAAAACTGCCTGTGACTCAACTCCATTTAGGACGGGGTAACAAACGCGAGCTCACCTTACAAGAAACACACTCTGATTTAGAGAAAAGAGCACTCTTCTACTCTACTGTGTTTCCTATAGGGCCAGAACTTTGAGCTTGCTCAGAACATAATAACTGTGCTTCCTAGACACACGGGACATATCTAGTTCAACTCTGCTTAGGAAACTGACAAGAACAGTAGCTCCTCTTCAGTCCAATACACTGTACTTGCTGGGAACAGACGCGAGTGCTATTTGCAATGTGTATGGCAATGAGAACGCAATAGTGACTTTCCTTACCAGAAAACAACCCTTGCTCGTAGGACCACAAACTGCATGTGATTCAACGCCATTTAGGACTGGGAAACAAATGCTAGCTCGCCTTACAAAAACACACTCTGCTTTTGAGAAAAGAGCACTCTTCTACTCTACTGTGTTTCCTATAGGGCCAGAACAGTGAGTTTGCTCAGATCAAATGAACTGTGCTTCCTAGACACACGGGCCATATCTAGTTCAACTCTGCTTAGGAAACTGACAAGAACAGTAGCTCCTCTTCAGTCCAATACACTGTAATTTCTGGGAACAGACGGGAGTGCTATTTGCACTGTGTATGGCAATGGGAGCGCAAAAGTGACTTTCCTTACCAGAAAACAACTCTTGCTCGTAGGACCAGAAACTGCATGTGATTCAACTCCATTTAGGACTGGGAAACAAACGCTAGCTCGCCTTACAAGAAACACACTCTGCTTTTGAGAAAAGAGCACTCTTCTATTCTACTGTGTTTCCTATGGGGTCCAAACAGTGAGCTTGCTCAGAACAAAAGAACTGTGCTTCCTACACACATGGACCATATGTAGTTCAACTCTGCTTAGGAAACTGACAAGAACAGTCGCTCCTCTTCAGTCCGATACACTGTAATTCCTGGAAACAGACGCGAGTGCTATTTGCACTGTGTATGGCAATAAGAGCGCAATAGTGACTTTCCTTACCAGAAAACATCTGTTGCTCGTAGGACCTGACACTGCATGTGATTCAACTCCATTTAGGACTGGAAAACAAACGCTAGCTTGCCTTACAAAAAAAACACTCTGTTTTTGAGAAAAGAGCACTCTTCTCCTTTACTGTGTTTCCTATGGTGTCCGAACAGTGAGCTTGCTCAGAACAAAAGAACTGTGCTTCCTACACACACGGCCATATCTAGTTCATTTCTGCTTATAAACCTGACAAGAACAGTAGATCCTCTTCAGTCCAATACACTGTACTTGCTGCGATCAGACGCCAGTGCTATTTGTACTGTGTATGGCAATGGCAGCGCAATAGTGACTCTTCTTACCAGAAAAGAACTCTTGCTCGTAGTACCAGAAACTGCATGGGTTTCAACTCCATTTAGGACTACAAAACAAACGCTAGCTCGCCTTAAAAGAAACACACTCTGCTTTAGAGAAAAGAGCACTCTTCTACTCTACTGTGTTTCCTATAGGGTCCAAACAGTGAGCTTGCTCAGAACAAAAGAACTGTGCTTCCTACACACACGGATAATATCTAGTTCAACTCTGCATAGGAAACTGACAAGAACAGTAGCACCTATTCAGGGCAATACACTGTATTTGCTGGGAACAGACACGAGTGCTATTTGCACTGTGTATGGCAATTGGAGCACAATGTGACTTTCCTTACCAGAAAACAACTCTTGTTCGTAGGACCAGAAACTGCATGTGATTCAACTCCATTTAGGACTAGGAAACAAACGCTAGCTCGCCTTACAAAACACACTCTGCTTTAGATAAAAGAGCACTCATCTACTCTACTGTGTTTCCTATTGGGCCAGAACAGTGAGCTTGCTCAGAACATAAGAACTGTGCTTCCTACACACACGGACCATATCTAGTTCAACTCTGCTTAGGAAACTGACAAGAACAGTAGCTCCTCTTCAGTCCGATACACTGTAATTCCTGGGAACAGACGCGAGTGCTATTTGTACTGTGTATGGCAATGGGAGCGCAATAGTGACTTTCCTTACCAGAAAACAACTCTTGCTCGTAGGACCAGAAACTGCATATGATTCAACTCCATTTAGGACTGGGAAACAAACGCTAGCTCGCCTTACAAGAAAAACACTCTGCTTTTGCGAAAAGAGCACTCTTCTACTCTACTGTGTTTCTTATGGGGTCCGAACAGTGAGCTTGCTCAGAAGAAAATAACTGTGCTTCCTACACACACGGCCATATCTAGTTCAATTCTGCTTAGGAACCTGACAAGAACAGTAGATCCTATTCAGTCCAATACACTGTACTTGCTTGGAGCAGACGCATGTGCTATTGGTCCTGTGTATGGCAATGGGAGCGCAATAGTGACTATTCTTACCATAAAACAACTCATGCTCATAGGACCAGAAACTGCATGTGATTCAACTCCATTTAGGACTGGGATACAAACGCTAGCTCGCCTTACAAGAAACACACTCTGCTTTAGAGGAAAGAGCACTCTTCTACTCTACTGTGTTTCCTATGGGGTCCAAACAGTGAGCTTGCTCAGAACAAAGGAACTATGCTTCCTACACACACGGACCATATGTAGTTCAACTCTGCTTAGGAAACTGACAAGAACAGTAGCTGCTCTTCAGTCCAATACACTGTACTTGCTGGGAACAGACACGAGTGCTATTTGCAATGTGCATGGCAATGAGAACGCAATAGTGACTTTCTTTACCCGAAAACAACTCTTGCTCGTAGGACCACAAACTGTATGTGATTCAACGCCATTTAGGACTGGGAAACAAATGCTAGCTCGCCTTACAAAAACACACTCTGCTTTTGCGAAAAGAGCACTCTTCTACTCTACTGTGTTTCCTATAGGGCCAGAACAGTGAGCTTACTCAGATCAAATGAACTGTGCTTCCTAGACACACGGGCCATTTCTAGTTCAACTCTGCTTAGGAAACTGAGAAGAACAGTAGCTCCTCTTCAGTCCAATACACTGTAATTACTGGGAACAGACGGGAGTGCTATTTGCACTGTGTATGGCAATGGGAGCGCTATAGTGACTTTCCTTACCAGAAAACAACTCTTGCTCGTAGGACAAGAAACTGCATGTGATTCAACTCCATTTAGGAATGGGAAACAAATGGTACCCTGCCTTACAAGAAACACACTCTGCTTTTGAGAAAAGAGCACTCTTCTACTCTACTGTGTTTCCTATGGGGTCCGAACTGTGAGGTTGCTCAGAACAAAAGAACTGTGCTTCCTACACACACGGCCATATCTATTTCAATTCTGCTTAAAAACCTGACAAGAACAGTAGATCCTCTTCAGTCCAATACACTGTACTTGCTGGGAACAGACGCCAGTGCTATTTGTCCTGTGTATGGCAATGGCAGCACAATAGTGACTCTTCTTACCATAAAACAACTCTTGATCGTAGGACAAGAAACTGCATGTGATTCAAATCCATTTAGGACTGGGAAACAAACGCTAGCTCGCCTTACAAGAAACACACTCTGCTTTAGAGAAAAGAGAACTCTTCTACTCTACTGTGTTTCCTATAGGGCCAGAAGAGTGAGCTTGCTCAGAACAAAAGAACTGTGCTTCATACACACGGGCCATATCTAGTTCAACTCTGCTTAGGAAACTGACAAGAACAGTTGCTCCTATTCAGTCCAATACACTGTACTTGCTGGGAACAGACGCGAGTGCTATTTGCAATGTGTATGGCATTTGGAGCGCAATAGTGGCTCTTCTTACCAGAAAACAACTCTTGCTCGTAGTACCAAAAACTGCCTGAGACTCAACTCCATTTAGGACTGGGAAACAAACGCGAGCTCGCCTTACAAGGAACACACTCTGCTTTAGAGAAATGAGCACTCTTCTACTCTACTGTGTTTCCTATAGGGCCAGAACAGTGAGCTTGCGCAGAACATAATAACTGTGCTTCCTAGACACATGGGCCATATCTAGTTCAACTCTGCTTAGGAAACTGAGAAGAACAGTAGCTCCTCTTCACTCCAATACACTGTACTTTCTGGGAACAGCCGCGAGTGCTATTTGCACTGTGTATGGCAATGGGAGCACAATGTGACTTTCCTTACCAGAAAACAACTCTTGTTTGTAGGACCAGAAACTTCATGTGATTCAACTCCATTTAGGACTGGGAAACAAACACTAGCTCGCCTTAAAAGAAACACACTCTTCTTTAGAGGAAAGAGCACTCTTCTACTCTACTGTGTTTCCTATGGGGCCCAAAAACAGTGAGCTTGCTCAGAACATAATAACTGTGCTTCCTAGATACATGGGCCATATCTAGTTCAACTCTGCTTAGGAAACTGAGAACAGTAGCTCCTCTTCACTTCAATACACTGTACTTGCTGGGAACAGGCGCGAGTGCTATTTGCACTGTGTATGGCAATGGGAGCACAATGTGACTTTCCTTACCAGAAAACAACTCTTGCTCTTAGGACCAGAAACTACATGGGATTCAACTCCATTTAGGACTGGGAAACAAAAGCTAGCTTGCCTTACAAGAAACACACTCTGCTTTAGAGAAAAGAGCACTCTTCTACTCTACTGTTTTTCCTATGGGGTCCAAACAGTGAGCTTGCTCAGAACAAAAGAACTGTGCTTCCTACACACACGGACCATATGTAGTTCAACTCTGCTTAGGAAACTGACAAGAACAGTAGCTCCTCTTCAGTCCAATACACTGTACTTGATGGGAACATACGCGAGTGCTATTTGCACTGTGTATGGCAATGAGAACGCAATAGTGACTTTCCTTACCAGAAAACAACTCTTGCTCGTAGGACCACAAACTGCATGTGATTCAACGCCATTTAGGACTGGGAAACAAATGCTAGCTCACCTTACAAAAACACACTCTGCTTTTGCGAAAAGAGCACTCTTCTACTCTACTGTGTTTCCTATAGGGCCAGAACAGTGAGCTTGCTCAGATCAAATGAACTGTGCTTCCTAGACACACGGGCCTTATCTAGTTCAACTCTGCATAGGAAACTGACAAGAACAGTAGCTCCTCTTCAGTCCAATACACTGTACTTGCTGGGAACAGACGCGAGTGCTATTTGCACTGTGTATGGCAATGAGAACACAATAGTGACTTTCCTTACCAGAAAACAACTCTTGTTAGTAGGACCACAAACTGCATGTGATTCAACGCCATTTAGGACTGGGAAACAAATGCTAGCTCGCCTTACAAGAAAAACACTCTGCTTTAGAGAAAAGAGCACTCATCTACTCTACTGTGTTTCCTATAGGGTCCAAACAGTGAGCTTGCTGAGAACAAAAGAACTGTGCTTCCTACACACACGGGCCATATCTAGTTCAACTCTGCTTAGGAAACTGACAAGAACAGTAGCTCCTCTTCAGTCCGATACACTGTAATTGCTGGGAACATACGCGAGTGCTATTTGCACTGTGTATGGCAATGGGAGCGCAATAGTGACTTTCCTTACCAGAAAACATCTCTTGCTCGTAGGACCAGAAACAGCATGTGATTCAAGTCCATTTAGGACTGGGAAACAAACGCTAGCTTGCCTTACAAAAAACACACTCTGCTTTTGAGAAATGAGCACTCTTCTCCTCTACTGTGTTTCCTATGGGGTCCGAACTGTGAGCTTGCTCAGAACAAAAGAACTGTGCTTCCTACACACACGGCCATATCTAGTTCAATTCTGCTTAGGAACCTGACAAGAACAGTAGATCCTCTTCAGTCCAATACATTGTACTTGCTGCGATCAGACGCCAGTGCTATTTGTCCTGTGTATGGCAATGTCAGCGCAATAGTGACCCTTCTTACCAGAAAACAACTCTTGCTCGTAGGACCACAAACTGCATGGGTTTCAACTCCATTTAGGACTGCGAAACAAATGCTAGCTCGCCTTATAAGAAACACACTCTGCTTTAGAGAAAAGAGCACTCTTCTACTCTACTGTGTTTCCTATAGGGTCCAAACAGTGAGCTTGCTGAGAACAAAAGAACTGTGCTTCCTACACACACGGGCCATATCTAGTTCAACTCTGCTTAGGAACCTGACAAGAACAGTAGATCCTATTCAGTCCAATACACTGTACTTGCTTGGAACAGTCGCATGTGCTATTGGTCCTGTGTATGGCAATGGCAGCGCAATAGTGACTCTTCTTACCATAAAACTTCTCTTGCTCGTAGGAAAAGAAACTGCATGTGATTCCACTCCATTTAGGACTGGGAAACAAACGCTAACTCGCCTTACAAGAAACACACTCTGCTTTAGAGAAAAGAGCACTCTTCTACTCTACTGTGTTTAATATGGGGTCCAAACAGTGAGCTTGCTCAGAACAAAAGAACTGTGCTTCCTACACACACGGAACATATCTAGTTAAACTCTGCTTAGGAAACTGACAAGAACAGTAGCTCCTCTTCAGTTCGATACACTGTACTTGCTGGGAACAGACATGAGTGCTATTTGCACTGTGTATGGCAATGGGAGCGCTATAGTGACTTTCCTTACCAGAAAACAACTCTTGCTCGTAGGACCAGAAACTGCATGTGATTCAACTCCATTTAGGAATGGGAAACAAACGGTAGCTCGCCTTTCAAGAAACACACTCTGCTTTTGAGAAAAGAGCACTCTTCTACTCTACTGTGTTTCCTATGGGGTCCGAACAGTGAGGTTGCTCAGAACAAAAGAACTGTGCTTCCTACACACACGGCCATATCTATTTCAATTCTGCTTAAAAACCTGACAAGAACAGTAGATCCTCTTCAGTCCAATACACTGTACTTGCTGGGAACAGACGCCAGTGCTATTTGTCCTGTGTATGGCAATGGCAGCGCAATAGTGACTCTTCTTACCATAAAACAACTCTTGCTCATAGGACCAGAAACTGCATGTGATTCAAGTCCATATAGGACTGGGAAACAAACGCTAGCTCGCCCTACAAGAAACACACTCTGCTTTAGAGAAAAGAGCACTCTTCTACTCTACTGTGTTTCCTATAGGGCCAAAAGAGTGAGCTTGCTCAGAACAAAAGAACTGTGCTTCATACACACGGGCCATATCTAGTTCAACTCTGCTTAGGAAACTGACAAGAACAGTAGCTCCTATTCAGTCCAATACACTGTAATTGTTGGGAACAGACGCGAGTGCTATTTGCACTGTGTATGGCATTTGGAGCGATATAGTGACTCTTCTTACCAGAAAACAACTCTTGCTCGTAGTACCAAAAACTGCCTGTGACTCAACTCCATTTAGGACTGGGAAACAAACGCGAGATCGCCTTACAAGAAACACACTCTGCTTTAGAGAAATGAGCACTCTTCTACTCTACTGTGTTTCCTATATGGCCAGAACAGTGAGCTTGCTCAGAACATAATAACTGTGCTTCCTAGACACACATGCCATATCTAGTTCAACTCTGCTTAGGAAACTGAGAAAAACAGTAGGTCCTCTTCACTCCAATACACTGTACTTGCTGGGAACAGCCACGAGTGCTATTTGCACTGTGTATGGCAATGGGAGCACAATGTGACTTTCCTTAGCAGAAAACAACTCTTGTTCGTAGGACCAGAAACTGCATGTGATTCAACTCCATTTAGGACTAGGAAACAAACGCTAGCTCGCCTTACAGGAAACACACTCTGCTTTAGATAAAAGAGCACTCATCTACTCTACTGTGTTTCCTATAGGGCCAGAACAGTGAGCTTGCTCAGAACATAAGAACTGTGCTTCCTACACACACGGGCCATATCTAGTTCAACTCTGCTTAGGAAACTGACAAGAACAGTAGCTCCTCTTCAGTCCGATACACTGTAATTCCTGGGAACAGACGCGAGTGCTATTTGTACTGTGTATGGCAATTGGAGCGCAATAGTGACTTTCCTTACCAGAAAACATCTCTTGCTCGTAGGACCAGAAACTGCATGGGATTCAACTCCATTTAGGACTGGGAAACAAACGCTAGCTCGCCTTACAAGAAAAACACTCTGATTTTGAGAAAAGAGCACTCTTCTACTCTACTGTGTTTCCTATGGAGTCTGAACAGTGAGCTTGCTCAGAACAAAAGAACTGTGTTTCCTACACACATGGCCATATCTAGTTCAATTCTGCTTAGGAACCTGACAAGAACAGTAGATCCTATTCAGTCCAATACACTGTACTTGCTTGGAACAGACGCATGTGCTATTGGTCCTGTGTATGGCAATGAGAGCGCAATAGTGACTATTCTTAACATAAAACAACTCATGCTCGTAGGACCAGAAACTGCATGTGATTCAACTCCATTTAGGACTGGGATTCAAACGCTAGCTCGCCTTAAAAGAAACAAACTCTTCTTTAGAGGAAAGAGCACTCTTCTACTCTACTGTGTTTCCTATGAGGCCCAAAAACAGTGAGCTTGCTCAGAACATAATAACTGTGCTTCCTAGACACATGGGCCATATCTAGTTCAACTCTGCTTAGGAAACTGAGAACAGTAGCTCCTCTTCACTTCAATACACTGTACTTGCTGGGAACAGACGCGAGTGCTATTTGCACTGTGTATGGCAATGGGAGAACAATGTGACTTTCCTTACCAGAAAACAACTCTTGTTCGTAGGTCCAGAAACTGCATGTGATTCAACTCCATTTAGGACTGGGAAACAAACGCTAGCTCGCCTTACAAGAAAAACACTCTGATTTTGAGAAAAGAGCACTCTTCTACTCTACTGTGTTTCCTATGGAGTCTGAACAGTGAGCTTGCTCAGAACAAAATAACTGTGCTTCCTACACACCCGGCCATATCTAGTTCAATTCTGCTTAGGAACCTGACAAGAACAGTAGATCCTATTCAGTCCAATACACTGTACTTGCTGGGAACAGACGCATGTGCTATTGGTCCTGTGTATGGCAATGGGAGCGCAATAGTGACTATTCTTACCATAAAACAACTCATGCTCGTAGGACCAGAAACTACATGTGATTCCACTCCATTTAGGACTGGGAAACAAACGCTAGCTTGCCTTACAAGAAACACACTCTGCTTTAGAGAAAAGAGCACTCTTCTACTCTACTGTGTTTCCTATGGGGTCCAAACAGTGAGCTTGCTCAGAACAAATGAACTGTGCTTCCTACACACACGGGCCATATCTAGTTTAACTCTGCTTAGGAAACTGACAAGAACGGTAGCTCCTCTTCAGTCTGATACACTGTAATTCCTGGGAACAGACGCCAGTGCTATTTGTACTGTGTATGGCAATGGGAGCGCAATAGTGACTTTCCTTACCAGAAAACAACTCTTGCTCGTAGGACCAGAAACTGAATGTGATTCAACTCCATTTATGACTGGGAAACAAACCCTAGCTCGCCTTACAAGAAACACACTCTGCTTTTGAGAAAAGAGCACTCTTCTACTCTACTGTGTTTCCTATGGCGTCCGAAGAGTGAGCTTGCTCAGAACAAAAGAACTGTGCTTCCTACACACACGGCCATATCTACTTCAATTCTGCTTAGGAACCTGACAAGAACAGTAGATCCTATTCAGTCCAATACACTGTAATTGCTGGGAACAGACGCATGTGCTATTGGTCCTGTGTATGGCAATGGGAGCGCAATAGTGACTATTCTTACCATAAAACAACTCATGCTCGTAGGACCAGAAACTGCATGTGATTCTACTCCATTTAGGACTGGGATACAAACGCTAGCTCGCCTTACAAGAAACACACTCTGATTTAGAGGAAAGAGCACTCTTCTACTCTACTGTGTTTCCTATGGGGTCTGAACAGTGAACTTGCTCAGAACATAATAACTGTGCTTCCTAGACACATGGGCCATATCTAGTTCAACTCTGCTTAGGAAACTGAGAAGAACAGTAGCTCCTCTTCACTTCAATACACTGTACATGCTGGGAACAGACGCGAGTGCTATTTGCACTGTGTATGGCAATGGGAGCACAATGTGACTTTCCTTACCAGAAAACAACTCTTGTTGGTAGGTCCAGAAACTGCATGTAATTCAACTCCATTTAGGACTAGGAAACAAACGCTAGCTTGCATTACAAGAAACACACTCTGCTTTAGATAAAAGAGCACTCATCTACTCTACTGTGTTTCCTATAGGGCCAGAACAGTGAGCTTGCTCAGAACATAGGAACTGTGCTTCCTGCACACACGGGCCATATCTAGTTCAACTCTGCTTAGGAAACTGACAAGAACAGTAGCTCCTCTTCAGCCCGATACACTGTAATTCCTGGGAACAGACGCGAGTGCTATTTGTACTGTGTAAGGCAAAGGGAGCGCAATAGTGTCTTTCCTTACCAGAAAACAACTCTTGCTCTTAGGACCAGAAACTGCATGTGATTCAACTCCATTTAGGACTGGGAAACAAACGCTAGCTCGCCTTACAAGAAACACACTCTGCTTTTGAGAAAAGAGCACTCTTCTTCTCTACTGTGTTTCTTATGGGGTCCGAACAGTGAGCTTGCTCAGAACAAAAGAACTGTGCTTCCTACATACACGGCCATATCTAGTTCAATTCTGCTTAGGAACCTGACAAGAACAGTAGATCCTATTCAGTCCAAAACACTGTACTTGCTGGTAACAGACGCCAGTGCTATTGGTCCTGTGTATGGCAATGGGAGCGCAATAGTGACTATTCTTACCATAAAACAACTCATGCTCCTAGGACCAGAAACTGCATGTGTTTCAACTCCATTTAGGACTGGGATACAAACACTAGCTCGCCTTACAAGAAACACACTCTGCTTTAGAGGAAACAGCACTCTTCTACTCTACTGTTTTTCCTATGGGGTCCAAACAGTGAGCTTGCTCAGAACAAAAGAACTGTGCTTCCTACACACACCGAGCATATCTAGTTCAACTCTGCTTAGGAAACTGACAAGAACAGTAGCTCCTCTTCAGTCCAATACATTGTACTTTTGGGAACAGACGTGAGTGCTATTTGCACTGTGTATGGCAATGGGAGCACAATAGTGACTTTCCTTACCAGAAAACATCTCTTGCTCATAGGACCAGAAACTGCATGTGATTCAACTCCATTTAGGAATGGGAAACAAACGGTAGCTCTCCTTACAAGAAATACACTCTGCTTTTGAGAAAAGAGCACTCTTCTACTCTACTGTGTTTCCTATTGGGTCCAAACAGTGAGCTTGCTCAGAACAAAAGAACTGTGCTTCCTACACACGGACCATATGTAGTTCAACTCTGCTTAGGAAACTGACAAGAACAGTAGCTGCTCTTCAGTCCAATACACTGTACTTGCTGGGAACAGACGCGAGTGCTATTTGTAATGTGCATGGCAATGAGAACGCAATAGTGACTTTCCTTACCCGAAAACAACTCTTGCTCGTAGGACCACAAACTGTATGTGATTCAACGCCATTTAGGACTGGGAAACAAATGCTAGCTCGCCTTACAAAAACACACTCTGCTTTTGCGAAAAGAGCACTCTTCTACTCTACTGTGTTTCCTATAGGGCCAGAACAGTGAGCTTGCTCAGATCAAATGAACTGTGCTTCCTAGACACACGGGCCATATCTAGTTCAACTCTGCTTAGGAAACTGAGAAGAACAGTAGCTCCTCTTCAGTCCAATACACTGTAATTACTGGGAACAGACGGGAGTGCTATTTGCACTGTGTATGGCAATGGGAGCGCAACAGTGACTTTCCTTACCAGAAAACAACTCTTGATCGTAGGACCAGAAACTGCATGTGATTCAACTCCATTTAGGACTGGGAAACAAACGCTAGCTCGCCTTACAAGAAACAAACTCTGCTTTTGAGAAAAGAGCACTCCTCTATTCTACTGTGTTTCCTATGGGGTCCGAACAGTGAGCTTGCTCAGAACAAAAGAACTGTGCTTCCTACACACATGAACCATATCTAGTTCAACTCTGCTTAGGGAACTGACAAGAACAGTAGCTCCTCTTCAATCCAATACACTGTACTTGCTGGGAACAGACTCTAGTGCTATTTGCACTGTGTATGGCAATAAGAGCGCAATAGTGACTTTCCTCACCAGAAAACATCTCTTGCTCATAGGACCAGAAACTGCATGTGATTCAACTCCATTTAGGACTGGGAAACAAACGCTAGCTTGCCTTACAAAAAACACACTGTGCTTTTGAGAAAAGAGCACTCTTCTCCTCTAATGTGTTTCCTATGGGGTCCGAACAGTGAGCTTGCTCAGAACAAAAGAACTGTGCTTCCTACACACGGTCATGTCTAGTTCAATTCTGCTTAGGAACCTGACAAGAACAGTAGATCCTCTTCAGTCCAATACACTGTACTTGCTGCGATCACACGCCAGTGCTATTTGTCCTGTGTATGGCAATGGCAGCGCAATAGTGACTCTTCTTACCAGAAAACAACTCTTGCTCGTAGTACCAGAAACTGCATGGGTTTCAACTCCATTTAGGACTGCGAAACAAACGCTAGGTCGCCTTGTAAGAAACACAACCTGCTTTAGAGAAAAGAGCACTCTTCTACTCTACTGTGTTTCCTATAGGGTCCAAACAGTGAGCTTGCTCAGAACAAAAGAACTGTGCTTCCTACACACACGGATATTATCTAGTTCAACTCTGCATAGGAAACTGACAAGAACAGTAGCACCTATTCAGTGCAATACACTGTACTTGCTGGGAACAGACGCGAGTGCTATTTGCACTCTGTATGGCAATGGGAGCACAATGTGACTTTCCTTACCAGAAAACAACTCTTGTTCGTAGGACCAGAAACTGCATGGGATTCAACTCCATTTAGGACTAGGAAACAAACGCTAGCTCGCCTTTCAAGAAACACAATCTGCTTTAGATAAAAGAGCACTCATCTACTCTACTGTGTTTCCTATAGGGCCAGAACAGTGAGCTTGCTCAGAACATAAGAACTGTGCTTCCTACACACACAGAACATATCTAGTTAAACTCTGCTTAGGAAACTGACAAGAACAGTAGCTCCTCTTCAGTCCGATACACTGTACTTGCTGGGAACAGACATGAGTGCTATTTGCACTGTGTATGGCAATGGGAGCGCTATAGTGACTTTCCTTACCAGAAAACAACTCTTGCTCGTAGGACCAGAAACTGCATGTGATTCAACTCCATTTAGGAATGGGAAACAAATGGTAGCCTGCCTTACAAGAAACACACTCTGCTTTTGAGAAAAGAGCACTCTTCTACTCTACTGTGTTTCCTATGGGGTCCGAACAGTGAGGTTTCTCAGAACAAAAGAACTGTGCTTCCTACACACATAGCCATATCTATTTCAATTCTGCTTAAAAACCTGACAAGAACAGTAGATCCTCTTCAGTCCAATACACTGTACTTGCTGGGAACAGACGCCAGTGCTATTTGTCCTGTGTATGGCAATGGCAGCACAATAGTGACTCTTCTTACCATAAAACAACTCTTGATCGTAGGACAAGAAACTGCATGTGATTCAACTCCATTTAGGACTGGGAAACAAACGCTAGCTCGCCTTACAAGAAACACACTCTGCTTTAGAGAAAAGAGAACTCTTCTACTCTACTGTGTTTCCTATAGGGCCAGAAGAGTGAGCTTGCTCAGAACAAAAGAACTGTGCTTCATACACACGGGCCATATCTAGTTCAACTCTGGTTAGGAAACTGACAAGAACAGTTGCTCCTATTCAGTCCAATACACTGTACTTGCTGGGAACAGACGCGAGTGCTATTTGCAATGTGTATGGCCTTTGGAGCGCAATAGTGGCTCTTCTTACCAGAAAACAACTCTTGCTCGTAGTACCAAAAACTGCCTGAGACTCAACTCCATTTAGGACTGGGAAACAAACGCGAGCTCGCCTTACAAGGAACACACTCTGCTTTAGAGAAATGAGCACTCTCCTACTCTACTGTGTTTCCTATAGGGCCAGAACAGTGAGCTTGCGCAGAACATAATAACTGTGCTTCCTAGACACACGGGCCATATCTAGTTCAACTCTGCTTAGGAAACTGAGAAGAACAGTAGCTCCTCTTCACTCCAATACACTGTACATTCTGGGAACAGCCGCGAGTGCTATTTGCACTGTGTATGGCAATGGGAGCACAATGTGACTTTCCTTACCAGAAAACAACTCTTGTTCGTAGGACCAGAAACTTCATGTGATTCAACTCCATTTAGGACTGGGAAACAAACACTAGCTCGCCTTAAAAGAAACACACTCTTCTTTAGAGGAAAGAGCACTCTTCTACTCTACTGTGTTTCCTATGGGGCCCAAAAACAATGAGCTTGCTCAGAACATAATAACTGTGCTTCCTAGACACATGGGCCATATCTAGTTCAACTCTGCTTAGGAAACTGAGAACAGTAGCTCCTCTTCACTTCAATACACTGTACTTGCTGGGAACAGACGCGAGTGCTATTTGCACTGTGTATGGCAATGGGAGCACAATGTGACTTTCCTTACCAGAAAACAACTCTTGCTCTTAGGACCAGAAACTGCATGGGATTCAACTCCATTTAGGACTGGGAAACAAAAGCTAGCTTGCCTTACAAGAAACACACTCTGCTTTAGAGAAAAGAGCACTCTTCTACTCTACTGTTTTTCCTATGGGGTCCAAACAGTGAGCTTGCTCAGAACAAAAGAACTGTGCTTCCTACACACACGGACCATATGTAGTTCAACTCTGCTTAGGAAACTGACAAGAACAGTAGCTCCTCTTCAGTTCAATACACTGTACTTGATGGGAACATACGCGAGTGCTATTTGCACTGTGTATGGCAATGAGAACGCAATAATGACTTTCCTTACCAGAAAACAACTCTTGCTCGTAGGACCACAAACTGCATGTGATTCAACGCCCTTTAGGACTGGGAAACAAATGCTAGCTCACCTTACAAAAACACACTCTGCTTTTGCGAAAAGAGCACTCTTCTACTCTACTGTATTTCCTATAGGGCCAGAACAGTGAGCTTGCTCAGATCAAATGAACTGTGCTTCCTAGACACACGGGCCTTATCTAGTTCAACTCTGCATAGGAAACTGACAAGAACAGTAGCTCCTCTTCAGTCCAATACACTGTACTTGCTGGGAACAGACGCGAGTGCTATTTGAACTGTGTATGGCAATGAGAACACAATAGTGACTTTCCTTACCAGAAAACAACTCTTGCTCGTAGGACCACAAACTGCATGTGATTCAACGCCATTTAGGACTGGGAAACAAA
Organism: Peromyscus eremicus; assembly: GCF_949786415.1. Lineage (NCBI taxonomy): Eukaryota > Metazoa > Chordata > Mammalia > Rodentia > Cricetidae > Peromyscus > Peromyscus eremicus. The sequence goes on along the minus strand of NW_026735733.1, from coordinate 15,240 downwards.
TGCTAGCTCGACTTACAAGAAAAACACTCTGCTTTAGAGAAAAGAGCACTCTTCTACTCCACTGTGTTTCCTAGGGGTCCAAACAGTGAGCTTGCTCAGAACAAAAGAACTGTGCTTCCTACACACACGGACCATATCTAGTTGAAGTCTGCTTAGGAAACTGACAAGAACAGTAGCTCCTCTTCAGTCCAATACACTGTAATTGCTGGGAACATACGCGAGTGCTATTTGCACTGTGTATGGCAATGGGAGCGCAATAGTGACTTTCCTTACCAGAAAACATCTCTTGCACGTAGGACCATAAACTGCATGTGATTCAAGTCCATTTAGGACTGGGAAACAAACGCTAGCTTGCCTTACAAAAAACACACTCTGCTTTTGAGAAATGAGCTCTCTTCTCCTCTACTGTGTTTCCTATGGGGTCCGAACTGTGAGCTTGCTCAGAACAAAAGAACTGTGCTTCCTACACACACGGCCATATCTAGTTCAATTCTGCTTAGGAACCTGACAAGAACAGTAGATCCTCTTCAGTCCAATACACTGTACTTGCTGCGATCAGACGCCAGTGCTATTTGTCCTGTGTATGGCAATGTCAGCGCAATAGTGACCCTTCTTACCAGAAAACAACTCTTGCTCGTAGGACCACAAACTGCATGGGTTTCAACTCCATTTAGGACTGCGAAACAAACGCTAGCTCGCCTTACAAGAAACAAAATCTGCTTTTGAGAAAAGAGCACTCTTCTTCTCTACTGTGTTTCCTATAGAGTCCAAACAGTGAGCTTGCTGAGAACAAAAGAACTGTGCTTCCTACACACACGGGCCATATCTAGTTCAACTCTGCTTAGGAAACTGACAAGAACAGTAGATCCTATTCAGTCCAAAACACTGTACTTGCTGGGAACAGACGCCAGTGCTATTGGTCCTGTGTATGGCAATGGGAGCGCAATAGTGACTATTCTTACCATAAAACAACTCATGCTCCTAGGACCAGAAACTGCATGTGTTTCAACTCCATTTAGGACTGGGATACAAACGCTAGCTCGCCTTACAAGAAACACACTCTGCTTTAGAGGAAAGAGCACTCTTCTACTCTACTGTTTTTCCTATGGGGTCCAAACAGTGAGCTTGCTCAGAACAAAAGAACTGTGCTTCCTACACACACGGAGCATATCTAGTTCAACTCTGCTTAGGAAACTGACAAGAACAGTAGCTCCTCTTCAGTCCAATACACTGTACTTGCTGGGAACAGACGCGAGTGCTATTTGCACTGTGTATGGCATTTGGAGCGCAATAGTGACTCTTCTTACCAGAAAACAACTCTTGCTGGTAGTACCAAAAACTGCCTGTGACTCAACTCCATTTAGGACTGGGAAACAAACGCGAGCTCGCTTTACAAGAAACACACTCTGCTTTAGAGAAAAGAGCACTCCTCTACTCTACTGTGTTTCCTATAGGGCTAGAACATTGAGCTTGCTCAGAACATAATAACTGTGCTTCCTAGACACACGGGCCATATCTAGTTCAACTCTGCTTAGAAAACTGAGAAGAACATTAGCTCCTCTTCACTCCAATACACTGTACTTGCTCTTGAACAGACGCGAGTGCTATTTGCACTGTGAATGGCAATGGGAGCACAATAGTGACTTTCCTTACCAGAAAACATCTCTTGCTCTTAGGCCCCGAAACTGCATGGGATTCAACTCCATTTAGGACTGGGAAACAAAAGCTAGCTCGCCTTACAAGAAAAACACTCTGCTTTAGAGAAAAGAGCACTCTTCTACTCTACTGTGTTTCTTATGGGGTCCAAACAGTGAGCTTGCTCAGAACAAAAGAACTGTGCTTCCTACACACACGGCCATATCTAGTTCAATTGTGCTTAGGAACCTGACAAGAACAGTAGATCCTATTCAGTCCAATACACTGTACTTGCTGGGAACAGACACATGAGCTATTGGTCCTGTGTGTGGCAATGGGAGCGCAATAGTGACTATTCTTACCATAAAACAACTCATGCTCGTAGGACCAGAAACTGCATGTGATTCAACTCCATTTAGGACTGGGATACAAACGCTAGCTCGCCTTACAAGAAACACACTCTGCTTTAGAGGAAAGAGCACTCTTCTACTCTACTGTGTTTCCTAAGGGGTCCAAAAACAGTGAGCTTGCTCAGAACAAAAGAACTGTGCTTCCTACACACACGGAGCATATCTAGTTCATCTCTGCTTAGGAAACTGACAAGAAAAGTAGCTCCTCTTCAGTCCAATACACTGTACTTGCTGGGAACAGACGCGAGTGCTATTTGCACTGTGTATGGCATTTAGAGCGCAATAGTGACTCTTCTTACCAGAACACAAGTCTTGCTGGTAGTACCAAAAACTGCCTGTGACTCAACTCCATTTAGGACTGCGAAACAAACGCGAGCTCGCCTTACAAGAAACACACTCTGCTTTAGAGAAAAGAGCACTCCTCTACTCTACTGTGTTTCCTATAGGGCCAGAACATTGAGCTTGCTCAGGCCATAATAACTGTGCTTCCTAGACACACGGGCCTTATCTAGTTCAACTCTGCTTAGGAAACTGAGAAGAACAGTAGCTCCTCTTCACTCCAATACACTGTACTTGCTGGGAACAGACGCGAGTGCTATTTGCACTGTGTACGGCAATGGGAGCACAATAGTGACTTTCCTTACCAGAAAACAACTCTTGCTCTTAGGTCCAGAAACTGCATGGGATTCAACTCCATTTATGACTGGGAAACAAAAGCTAGCTCGCCTTACAAGAAACACACTCTGCTTTAGAGAAAAGAGCACTCTTCTATTCTACTGTGTTTCCTATGGGGTCCAAACAGTGAGCTTGCTCAGAACAAAAGAACTGTGCTTCCTACACACACGGCCATATCTAGTTCAATTCTGCTTAGGAACCTGACAAGAACAGTAGATCCTCTTCAGTCCAATACACTGTACTTGCTGCGATCAGACTCCAATGATATTTGCACTGTGTATGGCAATGAGAACGCAATAGTGACTTTCCTTACCAGAAAACAACTCTTGCTCATAGGAATAGAAACTGCATGTGATTCAATGCCATTTAGGACTGGGAAACAAACGCTAGCTCGCATTACAAGAAACACACTCTGCTCTAGAGAAAAGAGCACTCTTCTATTCTACTGTGTTTCCTATGGGGTGCAAACAGTGAGCTTGCTCAGAACAAAAGAACTGTGCTTCCTACACACACGGACCATATGTAGTTCAACTCTGCTTAGGAAACTGACAAGAACAGTAGCTCCTATTCAGTCCAATATACTGTACTTGCTGGGAAAAGACGCGAGTGCTATTTGCCCTGTGTATGGCAATGGGAGCGCAATAGTGACTTTCCTTACCAGAAAACTACTCTTGTTCGTAGGACTAGAAACTGCATGTGATTCAACTCCATTTAGGACTGGGAAACACAAGCTAGCTCGCCTTACAAGAAACACACTCTGCTTTTGAGAAAAGAGCACTCTTCTATTCTACTGTGTTTCCTATGGGTTCTGAACAGTGAGCTTGCTCAGAACAAAAGAACTGTGCTTCCTACACACACGGATAATATCTAGATCAACTCTGCTTAGGAAACTGACAAGAACAGTAGCTCCTCTTCAGTCCAATACACTGTACTTGCTGGGAACACACGCGAGTGCTATTTGCACTGTGTATGGCAATGGGAGCACAATGTGACTTTCCTTACCAGAAAACAACTCTTGTTCGTAGGACCAGAAACTGCATGTGATTCAACTCCATTTAGGACTGGAAAACAAACGCTACCTCGCCTTACAAGAAACACACTCTGCTTTAGAGAAAAGAGCACTCTTCTACTCTACAGTGTTTCCTATAGGGCCAGAACAGTGAGCTTGCTCAGAACAAAAGATCTGTGCTTCCTACACACACGGGCCATATCTAGTTCAACTCTGCTTAGGAAACTGACAAGAACAGTAGCTCCTATTCAGTCCAATACACTGTACTTGCTGGGAACAGACGCGAGTGCTATTTGCACTGTGTATGGCATTTGGAGCGCAATAGTGACTCTTCTTACCAGAAAACAACCCTTGCTCGTACGACCAAAAACTGCCAGTGACTCAATTCTATTTAGGACTGGGAAACAAATGCGAGCTCGCCTTACAAGAAATACACTCTACTTTAGAGAAAAGAGCATTCTTCATCTCTACTGTGTTTCCTATAGGGCCAGAACAGTGAGCTTGCTCAGAATATAATAACTGGGCTTCCTACACACACAGGCCATATCTATTTCAACTCTGCTTAGGAACCTGACAAGAACAGTAGATCCTCTTCAGTCCAATACACTGTACTTGCTGGGAACAGACGCGAGAGCTATTTGCACTGTGTATGGCAATGAGAGCGCAATAGTGACTTTCCTTACCAGAAAACAACTCTTGCTCATAGGACTACAAACTGCATGTGATTCAACTCCATTTAGGACTGGGAAACAAATGCTAGCTCGCCTTACAAGAAACACAATCTGCTTTTGAGAAAAGAGCACTCTTCTATCTACGGTGTTTCCTATGGGGTCCAAACAGTGAGCTTGCTCAGAACAAAAGAACTGTGCTTCCTACACACATGGACCATATCTAGTTCAACTCTGCTTAGGAATCTGACAAGAACAGTAGCTCCTGTTCAGTCATATACACTGTACTTGCTGGGCACAGACGCGAGTGCTATTTGCAATGTGTATGGCAATTGGAGCACAATAGTGACTCTTCTTACCAGAAAACAACTCTTGCTCGTAGGACCAAAAACTGCATGTGACTCAACTCCATTTAGGACTGGGAAACAAATGCGAGCTCGCCTTACAAGAAACACACTCTGCTTTAGAGAAAAGAGCACTCTTCTACTCTACTGTGTTTCCTATAGGACCAAGACAGTGAGCTTGCTCAGAACAAAAGAACTGTGCTTCCTACACACGGGCCATATCTAGTTCAACTCTGCTTAGGAAACTGACAAGAAAAGTAGATCCTCTTCATTCCAATACACTGTACTTGCTGGGAACAGACGCGAGTGCTATTTGCACTGTGTATGGCATTTGGAGCGCAATAGTGACTCTTCTTACCAGAAAACAACTCTTGCTCGTAGGACCAAAAACTGCCTGTGACTCAACTCTATTTAGGACTGGGAAACAAATGCGAGCTTGCCTTACAAAATATACACTCTACTTTAGAGAAAAGAGCACTCTTCTACTCTACTGTTTTTCCTATAGGGCCAGAACAGTGAGCTTGCTTAGAACATAATAACTGTGCTTCCTACACACCGGCCATATCTAGTTCAACTCTGCTTAGGAACCTGACAAGAACAGTAGATCCTCTTCCGTCCAATACACTGTACTTGCTGGGAACAGACAACAGTGCTATTTGTCCTGTGTATGGCAATGGCAGCGCAATAGTGGCTTTCCTTACCAGAAAACAACTCTTGCTCGTAGGACCAGAAACTGCATGTGATTCCACTCCATTTAGGACTGGGAAACAAACGCTTGCTCGCGTTATAAGAAACACACTCTGCTTTTGAGAAAAGAACACTCTTCTACTCTACTGTGTTTCCTATGGGGTCTGAAGAGTGAGCTTGCTCAGAACAAAAGAACTGTGCTTCCTACACACACGGCCATGTCTAGTTCAATTCTGCTTAGGAACCTGACAAGAACAGTAGATCCTCTTCAGTCCAATACACTGTACTTGCTGGGAACAGACGCCAGTGCTATTTGTCCTGTGTATGGCAAAGGCAGCGCAATAGTGTCTCTTCTTACCATAAAACAACTCTTGCTCCTAGGACCAGAAACTGCATGTGATTCAACTCCATTTAGGACTGGGAAACAAATGCTAGCTCGCTTTACAAGAAACACACTCTGCTTTAGAGAAAAGAGCACTCTTCTACTCTACTGTGTTTCCTATAGGGCCAGAACAGTGAGCTTGCTCAGAACAAAAGAACTGTGCTTCCTACACACACAGGCCATATCTATTTCAACTCTGCTTAAGAAACTGACAAGAACAGTAGCTCCTATTCAGTCCAATACACTGTACTTGCTGGGAACAGACGCGAGTGCTATTTGCACTGTGTATGGCATTTGGAGTGCAATAGTGACTCTTCTTACCAGAAAACAACTCTTGCTCGTAGGACCAAAAACTGCCTGTGACTCAACTCCATTTAGGACTGGGAAACAAACGCGAGCTCACATTACAAGAAATACACTCTGCTTTAGAGAAAAGAGCACTCTTCTACTCTACTGTGTTTCCTATGGCGTCCGAAGAGTGAGCTTGCTCAGAACAAAGGAACTGTGCTTCCTACACACACGGGCCATATCTAGTTCAACTCTGCTTAGGAACCTGACAAGAACAGTAGATCCTCTTCAGTCCAATACACTGTACTTGCTGGGAACAGACGCGAGTGCTATTTGCACTGTGTATGGCAATGGGAGCGCAATAGTGACTCTTCTTACCAGAAAACAACTCTTGCTCGTAGGACCAGAAACTGCATGGGATTCAACTTCGTTTCTGACTGGGAAACAAACACTAGCTAGCCTTACAAGAAACACACTCTGCTTTTGAGAAAAGAGCACTCTTCTACTCTACTGTGTTTCCTATAAGGCCAGAAGAGTGAGCTTGCTTAGAACAAAAGAACTGTGCTTCCTACACACACGGGCCATATCTAGTTCAACTCTGCTTAGGAAACTGACAAGAACAATAGATCCTCCTCAGTCCAATACACTGTACATGCTGGGAACAGACACCCGTGCTATTTGCCCTGTGTATGACAATGGGAGCGTAATTGTGACTCTTCTTACCAGAAAACAACTCTTGCTCGTAGGACCGGAAACTGCATGGGTTTCAACTCCATTTATGACTGGGAAACGAATGCTAGCTCGCCTAACAAGAAACACACTCTGCTTTTGAGAAAAGAGCACTCTTCTACTCTACTGTGTTTCCTATGGTGTCCGAACAGTGAGCTTGCTCAGAAAAAAAGAACTGTGCTTCCTACACACACAGGCCATATCTAGTTCAACTCCGCTTAGGAAACTGACAAGAACAGTATCTCCTCTTCAGTCCAATACACTGTACTTGCTGGGAGCAGACACGAGTGCTATTTGCACTGTGTATGGCAATGGGAGCACAATAGTGACTCTTCTTACCAGAAAACAACTTTTGCTCATAGAACCAGAAACTGCATCGGATTCAACTTCGTTTCTGACTGGGAAACAAACACTAGCTAGCCTTACAAGAAACACACTCTGCTTTTGAGAAAAGAGCACTCTTCTACTCTACTGTGTTTCCAATGGAGTCCGAACAGTGAGCTTGCTCAGAACAAAAGAACTGTGCTTACTACACACACGGCTCATATCTAGTTCAACTCTGCTTAGGAAACTGACAAGAACAGAAGCTCCTCTTCTTTCCAATACACTGTACTTGCTGGGAGCAGACGCGAGCACTATTTGTACTGTGTGTGGCTAAGGGAGCACAATAGTGACTTTCCATACCAGAAAACAACTCTTGCTCGTAAGACCAAAAACTGCATGTGATTCAACTCCATTTAGGACTGGGAAACAAACCCTAGCTCACCTTACAAGAAACACACTCTGCTTTTGAGAAAAGAGCACGCTCCTACTTTACTGTTTTTCCTATAGGGCCAGAACAGTGAGCTTGCTCAGAACAAAAGAACTGTGCTTCCTACACACACGGGCCATATCTAGTTCAACTCTGCTTAGGAAACTGACAAGAACAGTAGCTCCTCTTCAGTCCGATACACTGTAATTGCTGGGAACAGACGCGAGTGCTATTTGCACTGTGTATGGCAATGGGAGCGCAATAGTGACTTTCCTTACCAGAAAACATCTCTTGCTCGTAGGACCAGAAACAGCATGTGATTCAAGTCCATTTAGGACTGGGAAACAAACGCTAGCTTGCCTTACAAAAAACACACTCTGCTTTTGAGAAATGAGCACTCTTCTCCTCTACTGTGTTTCCTATGGGGTCCGAACTGTGAGCTTGCTCAGAACAAAAGAACTGTGCTTCCTACACACACGGCCATATCTAGTTCAATTCTGCTTAGGAACCTGACAAGAACAGTAGATCCTCTTCAGTCCAATACACTGTACTTGCTGCGATCAGACGCCAGTGCTATTTGTCCTGTGTATGGCAATGTCAGCGCAATAGTGACCCTTCTTACCAGAAAACAACTCTTGCTCGTAGGACCACAAACTGCATGGGTTTCAACTCCATTTAGGACTGCGAAACAAATGCTAGCTCGCCTTATAAGAAACACACTCTGCTTTAGAGAAAAGAGCACTCTTCTACTCTACTGTGTTTCCTATAGGGTCCAAACAGTGAGCTTGCTGAGAACAAAAGAACTGTGCTTCCTACACACACGGGCCATATCTAGTTCAACTCTGCTTAGGAACCTGACAAGAACAGTAGATCCTATTCAGTCCAATACACTGTACTTGCTTGGAACAGTCGCATGTGCTATTGGTCCTGTGTATGGCAATGGCAGCGCAATAGTGACTCTTCTTACCATAAAACTTCTCTTGCTCGTAGGAAAAGAAACTGCATGTGATTTCACTCCATTTAGGACTGGGAAACAAACGCTAACTCGCCTTACAAGAAACACACTCTGCTTTAGAGAAAAGAGCACTCTTCTACTCTACTGTGTTTAATATGGGGTCCAAACAGTGAGCTTGCTCAGAACAAAAGAACTGTGCTTCCTACACACACGGAACATATCTAGTTAAACTCTGCTTAGGAAACTGACAAGAACAGTAGCTCCTCTTCAGTTCGATACACTGTACTTGCTGGGAACAGACATGAGTGCTATTTGCACTGTGTATGGCAATGGGAGCGCTATAGTGACTTTCCTTACCAGAAAACAACTCTTGCTCGTAGGACCAGAAACTGCATGAGATTCAACTCCATTTAGGAATGGGAAACAAACGGTAGCTCGCCTTTCAAGAAACACACTCTGCTTTTGAGAAAAGAGCACTCTTCTACTCTACTGTGTTTCCTATGGGGTCCGAACAGTGAGGTTGCTCAGAACAAAAGAACTGTGCTTCCTACACACACGGCCATATCTATTTCAATTCTGCTTAAAAACCTGACAAGAACAGTAGATCCTCTTCAGTCCAATACACTGTACTTGCTGGGAACAGACGCCAGTGCTATTTGTCCTGTGTATGGCAATGGCAGCGCAATAGTGACTCTTCTTACCATAAAACAACTCTTGCTCATAGGACCAGAAACTGCATGTGATTCAAGTCCATATAGGACTGGGAAACAAACGCTAGCTCGCCCTACAAGAAACACACTCTGCTTTAGAGAAAAGAGCACTCTTCTACTCTACTGTGTTTCCTATAGGGCCAAAAGAGTGAGCTTGCTCAGAACAAAAGAACTGTGCTTCATACACACGGGCCATATCTAGTTCAACTCTGCTTAGGAAACTGACAAGAACAGTAGCTCCTATTCAGTCCAATACACTGTAATTGTTGGGAACAGACGCGAGTGCTATTTGCACTGTGTATGGCATTTGGAGCGATATAGTGACTCTTCTTACCAGAAAACAACTCTTGCTCGTAGTACCAAAAACTGCCTGTGACTCAACTCCATTTAGGACTGGGAAACAAACGCGAGCTCGCCTTACAAGAAACACACTCTGCTTTAGAGAAATGAGCACTCTTCTACTCTACTGTGTTTCCTATATGGCCAGAACAGTGAGCTTGCTCAGAACATAATAACTGTGCTTCCTAGACACACATGCCATATCTAGTTCAACTCTGCTTAGGAAACTGAGAAAAACAGTAGGTCCTCTTCACTCCAATACACTGTACTTGCTGGGAACAGCCACGAGTGCTATTTGCACTGTGTATGGCAATGGGAGCACAATGTGACTTTCCTTAGCAGAAAACAACTCTTGTTCGTAGGACCAGAAACTGCATGTGATTCAACTCCATTTAGGACTAGGAAACAAACGCTAGCTCGCCTTACAGGAAACACACTCTGCTTTAGATAAAAGAGCACTCATCTACTCTACTGTGTTTCCTATAGGGCCAGAACAGTGAGCTTGCTCAGAACATAAGAACTGTGCTTCCTACACACACGGGCCATATCTAGTTCAACTCGGCTTAGGAAACTGACAAGAACAGTAGCTCCTCTTCAGTCCGATACACTGTAATTCCTGGGAACAGACGCGAGTGCTATTTGTACTGTGTATGGCAATTGGAGCGCAATAGTGACTTTCCTTACCAGAAAACATCTCTTGCTCGTAGGACCAGAAACTGCATGTGATTCAACTCCATTTAGGACTGGGAAACAAACGCTAGCTCGCCTTACAAGAAAAACACTCTGATTTTGAGAAAAGAGCACTCTTCTACTCTACTGTGTTTCCTATGGAGTCTGAACAGTGAGCTTGCTCAGAACAAAAGAACTGTGTTTCCTACACACATGGCCATATCTAGTTCAATTCTGCTTAGGAACCTGACAAGAACAGTAGATCCTATTCAGTCCAATACACTGTACTTGCTTGGAACAGACGCATGTGCTATTGGTCCTGTGTATGGCAATGGGAGCGCAATAGTGACTATTCTTACCATAAAACAACTCATGCTCGTAGGACCAGAAACTGCATGTGATTCAACTCCATTTAGGACTGGGATTCAAATGCTAGCTCGCCTTAAAAGAAACAAACTCTTCTTTAGAGGAAAGAGCACTCTTCTACTCTACTGTGTTTCCTATGAGGCCCAAAAACAGTGAGCTTGCTCAGAACATAATAACTGTGCTTCCTAGACACATGGGCCATATCTAGTTCAACTCTGCTTAGGAAACTGAGAACAGTAGCTCCTCTTCACTTCAATACACTGTACTTGCTGGGAACAGACGCGAGTGCTATTTGCACTGTGTATGGCAATGGGAGAACAATGTGACTTTCCTTACCAGAAAACAACTCTTGTTCGTAGGTCCAGAAACTGCATGTGATTCAACTCCATTTAGGAGTGGGAAACAAACGCTAGCTCGCCTTACAAGAAAAACACTCTGATTTTGAGAAAAGAGCACTCTTCTACTCTACTGTGTTTCCTATGGAGTCTGAACAGTGAGCTTGCTCAGAACAAAATAACTGTGCTTCCTACACACCCGGCCATATCTAGTTCAATTCTGCTTAGGAACCTGACAAGAACAGTAGATCCTATTCAGTCCAATACACTGTACTTGCTGGGAACAGACGCATGTGCTATTGGTCCTGTGTATGGCAATGGGAGCGCAATAGTGACTATTCTTACCATAAAACAACTCATGCTCGTAGGACCAGAAACTACATGTGATTCCACTCCATTTAGGACTGGGAAACAAACGCTAGCTTGCCTTACAAGAAACACACTCTGCTTTAGAGAAAAGAGCACTCTTCTACTCTACTGTGTTTCCTATGGGGTCCAAACAGTGAGCTTGCTCAGAACAAAAGAACTGTGCTTCCTACACACACGGGCCATATCTAGTTCAACTCTGCTTAGGAAACTGACAAGAACGGTAGCTCCTCTTCAGTCTGATACACTGTAATTCCTGGGAACAGACGCCAGTGCTATTTGTACTGTGTATGGCAATGGGAGCGCAATAGTGACTTTCCTTACCAGAAAACAACTCTTGCTCGTAGGACCAGAAACTGAATGTGATTCAACTCCATTTATGACTGGGAAACAAACCCTAGCTCGCCTTACAAGAAACACACTCTGCTTTTGAGAAAAGAGCACTCTTCTACTCTACTGTGTTTTCTATGGCGTCCGAAGAGTGAGCTTGCTCAGAACAAAAGAACTGTGCTTCCTACACACACGGCCATATCTACTTCAATTCTGCTTAGGAACCTGACAAGAACAGTAGATCCTATTCAGTCCAATACACTGTAATTGCTGGGAACAGACGCATGTGCTATTGGTCCTGTGTATGGCAATGGGAGCGCAATAGTGACTATTCTTACCATAAAACAACTCATGCTCGTAGGACCAGAAACTGCATGTGATTCTACTCCATTTAGGACTGGGATTCAAACGCTAGCTCGCCTTACAAGAAACACACTCTGATTTAGAGGAAAGAGCACTCTTCTACTCTACTGTGTTTCCTATGGGGTCTGAACAGTGAACTTGCTCAGAACATAATAACTGTGCTTCCTAGACACATGGGCCATATCTAGTTCAACTCTGCTTAGGAAACTGAGAAGAACAGTAGCTCCTCTTCACTTCAATACACTGTACATGCTGGGAACAGACGCGAGTGCTATTTGCACTGTGTATGGCAATGGGAGCACAATGTGACTTTCCTTACCAGAAAACAACTCTTGTTGGTAGGTCCAGAAACTGCATGTAATTCAACTCCATTTAGGACTAGGAAACAAACGCTAGCTTGCATTACAAGAAACACACTCTGCTTTAGATAAAAGAGCACTCATCTACTCTACTGTGTTTCCTATAGGGCCAGAACAGTGAGCTTGCTCAGAACATAGGAACTGTGCTTCCTGCACACACGGGCCATATCTAGTTCAACTCTGCTTAGGAAACTGACAAGAACAGTAGCTCCTCTTCAGCCCGATACACTGTAATTCCTGGGAACAGACGCGAGTGCTATTTGTACTGTGTAAGGCAAAGGGAGCGCAATAGTGTCTTTCCTTACCAGAAAACAACTCTTGCTCTTAGGACCAGAAACTGCATGTGATTCAACTCCATTTAGGACTGGGAAACAAACGCTAGCTCGCCTTACAAGAAACACACTCTGCTTTTGAGAAAAGAGCACTCTTCTTCTCTACTGTGTTTCTTATGGGATCCGAACAGTGAGCTTGCTCAGAACAAAAGAACTGTGCTTCCTACATACACGGCCATATCTAGTTCAATTCTGCTTAGGAACCTGACAAGAACAGTAGATCCTATTCAGTCCAAAACACTGTACTTGCTGGTAACAGACGCCAGTGCTATTGGTCCTGTGTATGGCAATGGGAGCGCAATAGTGACTATTCTTACCATAAAACAACTCATGCTCCTAGGACCAGAAACTGCATGTGTTTCAACTCCATTTAGGACTGGGATACAAACGCTAGCTCGCCTTACAAGAAACACACTCTGCTTTAGAGGAAAGAGCACTCTTATACTCTACTGTTTTTCCTATGGGGTCCAAACAGTGAGCTTGCTCAGAACAAAAGAACTGTGCTTCCTACACACACCGAGCATATCTAGTTCAACTCTGCTTAGGAAACTGACAAGAACAGTAGCTCCTCTTCAGTCCAATACATTGTACTTTTGGGAACAGACGTGAGTGCTATTTGCACTGTGTATGGCAATGGGAGCACAATAGTGACTTTCCTTACCAGAAAACATCTCTTGCTCATAGGACCAGAAACTGCATGTGATTCAACTCCATTTAGGAATGGGAAACAAACGGTAGCTCTCCTTACAAGAAATACACTCTGCTTTTGAGAAAAGAGCACTCTTCTACTCTACTGTGTTTCCTATTGGGTCCAAACAGTGAGCTTGCTCAGAACAAAAGAACTGTGCTTCCTACACACACGGACCATATGTAGTTCAACTCTGCTTAGGAAACTGACAAGAACAGTAGCTGCTCTTCAGTCCAATACACTGTACTTGCTGGGAACAGACGCGAGTGCTATTTGTAATGTGCATGGCAATGAGAACGCAATAGTGACTTTCCTTACCCGAAAACAACTCTTGCTCGTAGGACCACAAACTGTATGTGATTCAACGCCATTTAGGACTGGGAAACAAATGCTAGCTCGCCTTACAAAAACACACTCTGCTTTTGCGAAAAGAGCACTCTTCTACTCTACTGTGTTTCCTATAGGGCCAGAACAGTGAGCTTGCTCAGATCAAATGAACTGTGCTTCCTAGACACACGGGCCATATCTAGTTCAACTCTGCTTAGGAAACTGAGAAGAACAGTAGCTCCTCTTCAGTCCAATACACTGTAATTACTGGGAACAGACGGGAGTGCTATTTGCACTGTGTATGGCAATGGGAGCGCAACAGTGACTTTCCTTACCAGAAAACAACTCTTGATCGTAGGACCAGAAACTGCATGTGATTCAACTCCATTTAGGACTGGGAAACAAAGGCTAGCTCGCCTTACAAGAAACACACTCTGCTTTTGAGAAAAGAGCACTCCTCTATTCTACTGTGTTTCCTATGGGGTCCGAACAGTGAGCTTGCTCAGAACAAAAGAACTGTGCTTCCTACACACATGAACCATATCTAGTTCAACTCTGCTTAGGGAACTGACAAGAACAGTAGCTCCTCTTCAATCCAATACACTGTACTTGCTGGGAACAGACTCTAGTGCTATTTGCACTGTGTATGGCAATAAGAGCGCAATAGTGACTTTCCTCACCAGAAAACATCTCTTGCTCATAGGACCAGAAACTGCATGTGATTCAACTCCATTTAGGACTGGGAAACAAACGCTAGCTTGCCTTACAAAAAACACACTCTGCTTTTGAGAAAAGAGCACTCTTCTCCTCTAATGTGTTTCCTATGGGGTCCGAACAGTGAGCTTGCTCAGAACAAAAGAACTGTGCTTCCTACACACGGTCATATCTAGTTCAATTCTGCTTAGGAACCTGACAAGAACAGTAGATCCTCTTCAGTCCAATACACTGTACTTGCTGCGATCACACGCCAGTGCTATTTGTCCTGTGTATGGCAATGGCAGCGCAATAGTGACTCTTCTTACCAGAAAACAACTCTTGCTCGTAGTACCAGAAACTGCATGGGTTTCAACTCCATTTAGGACTGCGAAACAAACGCTAGGTCGCCTTATAAGAAACACAATCTGCTTTAGAGAAAAGAGCACTCTTCTACTCTACTGTGTTTCCTATAGGGTCCAAACAGTGAGCTTGCTCAGAACAAAAGAACTGTGCTTCCTACACACACGGATATTATCTAGTTCAACTCTGCATAGGAAACTGACAAGAACAGTAGCACCTATTCAGTGCAATACACTGTACTTGCTGGGAACAGACGCGAGTGCTATTTGCACTCTGTATGGCAATGGGAGCACAATGTGACTTTCCTTACCAGAAAACAACTCTTGTTCGTAGGACCAGAAACTGCATGGGATTCAACTCCATTTAGGACTAGGAAACAAACGCTAGCTCGCCTTTCAAGAAACACAATCTGCTTTAGATAAAAGAGCACTCATCTACTCTACTGTGTTTCCTATAGGGCCAGAACA
>NW_026735732.1:0-103505 GCF_949786415.1 Peromyscus eremicus | reverse complement strand
TAGGAAGCACAGTTCTTTGTTCTGAGCAAGCTCACTGTTTGGACCCCATAGGAAAGACAGTAGAGTAGAAGAGTGCTCTTTTCTCAAAAGCAGACTGTGTTTCATGTAAGGCGAGCTAGCATTTGCTTCCCAGTCCTAAATGGAGTTGAAACACATGCACTTTCTGGTCCTACGGGCAAGAGTTGTTTTCTGGTAAGGAAAGTCCCTATTGTGCTCCCATTGCCATATACAGTGCAAATAGCACTCGCGTCTGTTGCCAGCAAGTACAGTGTATTGGACTGAAGAGGAGCTACTCTTCTTGTCAGTTTCCTAAGCAGAGTTCAACTAGATATGTCCCGTGTGTAGGAAACACAGTTCTTTTGTTCTGAGCAAGCTCACTGTTCTGGCCCTATAGAAAACACAGTAGAGTAGAA
Organism: Peromyscus eremicus; assembly: GCF_949786415.1. Lineage (NCBI taxonomy): Eukaryota > Metazoa > Chordata > Mammalia > Rodentia > Cricetidae > Peromyscus > Peromyscus eremicus. The sequence goes on along the minus strand of NW_026735732.1, from coordinate 103,092 downwards.
GAGTGCTCTTTTCTCTAAAGCAGAGTGTGTTTCTCGTAAGGCGAGCTGACGTTTGTTTCCCAGTCTTAAATGGAGTTGAAACACATGCAGTTTCTGGTCCTATGAGCAAGAGTTGTTTTATGGTAAGAATAGTCACTATTGCGCTGCCATTGCCATACACAGGACAAATAGCACTGGCGTCTGTTTCCAGCAAGTACAGTGTATTGGACTAAAGGGGATCTACTGTTCTTGTCAGGTTCCTAAGCAGAGTTGAACTAGATATGGCCAGTGTGTGTAGGAAGCATAGTTATTAATGTTCTGAGCAAGCTCACTGTTCTGGCCCTAGAGGAAACACAGTAGAGTAGAAGAGTGCTCTTTACTCAAAAGCAGAGTGTGTTTCTTGTAAGGCAAGCTCACGTTTTTTTCCCAGTCCTAAATGGAGTTGAATCCCATGCAGTTTCTGGTCCTACGAGCAAGAGTTGTTTTCTGGTAAGGAAAGTCACTATTGCGCTCCCATTGCCATACACAGTGCAAATAGCACTCGCGTCTGTTGCCAGCAAGTACAGTGTATTGGACTGAAGAGGATCTACTGTTCTTGTCAGGTTCCTAAGCAGACTTGAACTAGATATGGCCGTGTGTGTAGGAAGCACAATTTTTTTTGTTCTGAGCAAGCTCACTGTTTGGACCCCATAGGAAACACAGTAGAGTAGAAGAGTGCTCTTTTCTCAAAGCAGACTGTTTTTCTTGTAAGGCGATCTAGCGTTTGTTTCCCAGTCCTAAATGGAGTTGAATCACATGCAGTTTCTGGTCCTACGAGCAAGAGTTGTTTTCTGGTAAGGAAAGTCACTATTGCGCTCCCCATTGCCATACACAGTGCAAATAGCACTCCCGTTTGTTCCTAGCAAGTACAGTGTATTGGACTGAAGAGGAGCTACTGTTCTTCTCAGTTTCATAAGCAGAGTTGAACTAGATATGCCCCGTGTGTTTAGGAAGCACAGTTCTTTTGTTCTGAGCAAGCTCATTGTTCTAGCCCTATGGGAAACACAGTAGAGTAGACGAGTGTTCTTTTCTCAAAAGCAGAGTGTGTTTCTTGTAAGGCGAGCTAGAGTTTGTTTCCCCAGTCCTAAAGGTAGTTGAGTCACATGCAGTTTTTTGTCCTATGAGCAAGAGTTGTTTTCTGGTAAGACGAGTCACTATTGTGCTCCAATTGCCCTACACAGTACAAATAGCACTCGCGTCTGTTCCCAGCAAGTACAGTGTATTGGACTGAAGAGGAGCTACTGTTCTTCTCAGTTTCATAAGCAGAGTTGAACTAGATATGCCCCGTGTGTTTAGGAAGCACAGTTCTTTTGTTCTGAGCAAGCTCATTGTTCTAGCCATATGGGAAACACAGTAGAGTAGAAGAGTGCTCTTTTCTCAAAAGCAGAGTGTGTTTCTTGTAAGGCGAGCTAGAGTTTGTTTCCCAGTCCTAAAGGTATTTGAGTCACATGCAGTTTTTTGTCCTATGAGCAAGAGTTGTTTTCTGGTAAGACGAGTCACTATTGTGCTCCAATTGCCCTACACAGTACAAATAGCACTCGCGTCTGTTCCCAGCAAGTACAATGTATTGGACTGAAGAGGATCTGCTGTTTTTTTCAGTTTCCTAAGCAGAGTTGAACTAGATATGGCCCATGTGTGTAGGAAGCACAGTTCTTTTGTTCTGAGCAAGTTCACCGTTCTGGCCCTATGGGAAACACAGTAGAGTAGAAGAGTGCTCTTTTCTCAAAAGCAGAGTGTGTTTCTTGTAAGGCGAGCTAGAGTTTGTTTCCCAGTCCTAAATGGAGTTGAGTCACATGCAGTTTTTTGTCCTACGAGCAAGAGTTGTTTTCTGGTAAGACGAGTCACTATTGTGCTCCCATTGCCATACACAGTGCAAATAGCACTCGCGTCTGTTCCCAGCAAGTACAGTGTATTGGACTGAATAGGATCTACTGTTCTTTTCAGTTTCCTAAGCAGAGGTGAACTAGATATTGCCCATGTGTGTAGGAAGCACAGTTCTTTTGTTCTGAACAAGCTCACTGTTCGGACCCCATAGGAAACACAGTAGAGTAGAAGAGTGCTCTTTTCTCAAAAGCAGAGTGTGTTTCATGTAAGGCAAGGTAGCATTTGTTTTCCAGTCTTAAATGGAGTTGAATCACATGCAGTTACTGGTCCTATGAGCAAGAGTTGTTTTCTGGTAAGGAAAGTCACTATTGCGCTCCCATTGACATACACAGTGCAAATAGCCCTGGCGTCTGTTCCCAGCAAGTACAGTGTACCGGACTGAAGAGGAGCTACTGTTCTTGTCAGTTTCCTAAGCAGAGTTGAACTAGATATGGCCCGAGTGCGTAGGAAGCTCAGTTCTTATGTTCTGAGCAAGCTCACTGTTCTGGCCCTATAGGAAACACAGTAGAGTAGAAGAGTGTTCTTTTCTCTAAAGCAGAGTGTGTTTCTTGTAGGGCAAGCTAGCGTTTGTTTCCTAGTCCTAAATGGAATTGAATCACATGCCGTTTCTGGTCCTACGCACAAGAGTTGTTTTCTGGTAAGGAAAGTCACTATTGAGCTCCCATTGTCATACACAGTGCAAATAGCACTCGCGTCTGTTGCCAGCAAGTACAGTGTATTGGACTGAAGAGGATCTACTGTTCTTGTCAGGTTCCTAAGCAGACTTGAACTAGATATGGCCATGTGTGTAGGAAGCACAATTTTTTTTGTTCTGAGCAAGCTCACTGTTTGGACCCCATAGGAAACACAGTAGAGTAGAAGAGTCCTCCTTTCTCTAAAGCAGAGTGTGTTTCTTGTAAGGCGAGCATGCGTTTGTTTCCCAGTCCTAAATGGAGTAGAATATCATGCCGTTTCTGGTCCTATGAGCAAGAGTTGTTTTCTGGTAAGGAAAGTCACTATTGCGCTGCATTGCCATACACAGGACAAATAGAACTGGCATCTGTTGCCAGCAAGTACAGTGTATTGGACTGAAGAGGATCTACTCTTCTTGTCAGGTTCCTAAGCAGACTTGAACTAGATATGGCCTTGTGTGTAGGAAGCACAATTTTTTTTTGTTCTGAGCAAGCTCACTGTTTGGACCCCATAGGAAACACAGTAGAGTAGAAGAGTGCTCTTTTCTCAAAAGCCGACTGTGTTTCTTGTAAGGCGAGCTAGCGTTTGTTTCCTAGTCCTAAATGGAGTTGAATCACATGCAGTTTCTGGTCCTACGAGCAAGAGTTGTTTTCTGGTAAGGAAAGTCACTATTGCACTCCTATTGCCATACACAGTGCAAATAGCACTCGCGTCTGTTCCCAGCAAGTACAGTGTATCGGACTGAAGAGGAGCTACTGTTCTTGTCAGTTTTCTAAGCAGAGGTGAACTAGATATGGCCCGTGTGTGTAGGAAGCACAGTTATTATGTTCTGAGCAAGCTCACTCTTCTGGCCCTATAGGAAACACAGTAGAGTAGAAGAGTGCTCTTTTCTCTAGAGCAGAATGTGTTTCTTGTAAGGCAAGCTAGCGTTTGTTTCCTAGTCCTAAATGGAGTTGAATCACATGCAGTTTCTGTTCCTACGAACAAGAGTTGTTTTCTGGGAAGGAAAGTCACGATTGCGCTCCCATTGCCATACACAGTGCAAATAGCACTCTCGTCTGTTCCCAGCAAGTACAGTGTTGGACTGAAGAGGAGCTACTGTTTTTGTCAGGTTCCTAAGCAGAGTTGAACTACATATTGTCCGTGTGTGTAGGAAGCACAGTTCTTTTGTTCTGAGCAAGCTCACTGTTTGGACCTTATAGGAAACACTGTATTGTAGAAGAGTGCTCTTTTTTCTAAAGCAGAGTGTGTTTCTTGTAAGGCGAGCATGCGTTTGTTTCCAGTCCTAAATGGAGTTGAAACACATGCAGTTTCTGGTACTATGAGCAAGAGTTGTTTTCTGGTAAGGAAAGTCACTTTTGCACTGCCATTGCCATACACAGGACAAATAGCACTGGCATCTGTTGCCAGCAAGTACAGTGTATTGGACTGAAGAGGAGCTACTGTTCTTGTCAGGTTCCTAAGCAGACTTGAACTAGATATGGCCGTGTGTGTAGGAAGCACAATTTTTTTTCTTTCTGAGCAAGCTCACTGTTTGGACCCCATAGGAAACACAGTAGAGTAGAAGACTGCTCTTTTCTCAAAAGCAGAGTGTGTTCCTTGTAAGGCGATCTAGCGTTTGTTTCCCAGTCCTAAATGGAGTTGAATCACATGCAGTTTCTGGTCCTAGGAGCAAGAGTTGTTTTCTGGTAAGGAAAGTCACTATTGTGCTCCCATTGCCATACACAGTGCAAATAGCACTCCCGTCTCTTCCTAGCAAGTATAGTGTATTGGACTGAAGAGGAGCTACTGTTCTTCTCAGTTTCCCAAGCAGAGTTGAAATAGATATGGCCCGTGTGTGTAGGAAGCACAGTTATAATGTTCTGAGCAAGCTCACTGTTCTGGCCCTATAGGAAACACAGTAGAGTAGAAGAGTGCTCTTTTATCAAAAGCAGGGTGTGTTTCTTGTAAGACAAGCTAGCGTTTTTTTCCAGTCCTAAATGGAGTTGAATCACATGCAGTTTCTGGTCCTACGAGCAAGAGTTGTTTTCTGGTAAGGAAAGTCACTATTGCGCTCCCATTGCCATACACTGTGCAAATAGCACTCGCGTCTGATCCCAGCAAGTACAGTGTATCGGACTGAAGAGGAGCTACTGTTCTTTCAGTTTCCTAAGCAGAGTTGAACTAGATATGCCCCGTGTGTGTAGGAAGCACAGTTCTTTTGTTCTGAGCAAGTTCACCGTTCTGGCCCTATGGGAAACACAGTAGAGTAGAAGAGTGCTATTTTCTCAAAAGCAGAGTGTGTTTCTTGTAAGGGGAGCTAGAGTTTGTTTCCCAGTCCTAAATGGAGTTGAGTCACATGCAGTTTTTTGTCCTACGAGCAAGAGTTGTTTTCTGGTAAGACGAGTCACTATTGTGCTCCGATTGCCATACACAGTGCAAATAGCACTTTCGTCTGTTCCCAGCAAGTACAGTGTATTGCACTGAAGAGGATCTACTGTTCTTTTCAGTTTCCTAAGCAGAATTGACCTAGATATGGCCCATGTGTGTAGGAAGCACAGTTCTTTTGTTCTGAGCAAGCTCACTGTTTGGACCCCGTAGGAAACACAGTAGAGTAGAAGAGTACTCTTTTCTCAAAAGCAGAGTGTGTTTCATGTAAGGCGAGCTAGCATTTGTTTGCCAGTCCTAAATGGAGTTGAATCACATGCACTTTCTGGTCCTACGAGCAAGAGTTGTTTTCTGGTAAGGAAAGTCCCTATTGCGCTCCCATTGCCATATACAGTGCAAATAGCACTGGCCTCTGTTCCCAGCAAATACAGTGTATCGTACTGAAGAGGAGCTACTGTTCTTGTCAGTTTCCTAAGCAGAGTTCAACTAGATATGGCCCGGGTCTAGGAAGCACAGTTCTTTTGTTCTGAGCAAGCTCACTGTTCTTGCCTATAGAAAACACAGTAGAGTAGAAGAGTGCTCTTTTCTCTAAAGCAGAGTGTGTTTCTTGTAAGGCAAGCTAGCATTTGTTTCCCAGTCCGAAATGGAGGTCAAACACATGCAGTTTCTGGTCCTACGAGCAAGAGTTTTTTTATGGTAAGAATAGTCACTATTGTGCTTCAATTGTCATACACAGGACAAATAGCACTGGCGTCTGTTCCCAGCAAGTACAGTGTATTGGACTAAAGGGTATCTACTGTTCTTGTGAGGTTCCTAAGCAGAGATGAACTAGATATGGCCCGTGTGTGTAGGAAGCACAGTTATTATGTTCTGAGCAAGCTCACTGTTCTGGCCCTATAGGAAACACAGTAGAGTAGAAGAGTGCTCTTTTCTCAAAAGCAGAGTGTGTTTCATGTAAGGGGAGGTAGCATTTGTTTCCCAGTCCTAAATGGAGTTGAATCACATGCAGTTACTGGTCCTATGAGCAAGAGTTGTTTTCTGGTAAGGAAAGTCACTATTGCACTCCTATTGCCATATACAGTGCAAATAGCACTCGAGTCTGTTCCCAGCAAGTACAGTGTATTGGACTGAAGAGGAGCTACTGTTCTTGTCAGTTTCCTAAGCAGAGGTGAACTAGATATGGCCCGTGTGTAGGAAGCACAGTTCTTTTGTTCTGAGCAAGCTCACTGTTCTGGCCCTATAGGAAACACAGTAGAGTAGAAGAATGCTCTTTTTTCAAAAGCAGAGTGTGTTTCTTGTAAGGCGAGCTAGCGTTTGTTTCCCAGTCCTAAATGGAGTTGAATCACTTGAAGTTTCTGGTCCTAAGAGCAAGAGTTGTTTTCTGGTAAGGAAAGTCACTATTGCGCTCCCATTGCCATACACAGTGCAAATAGCATACCTGTCTGTTCTTAGCAAGTATAGTGTATTGGACTGAAGAGGAGCTACTGTTCTTCTCAGTTTCCTAAGCAGAGTTGAACTAGATATGCCCCGTGTGTGTAGGAAGCACAGTTCTTTTGTTCTGAGCAAGCTCACTGTTCTGGCCCTATGGGAAACACAATAGAGTAGAAGACTGTTCTTTTCTCAAAAGCAGAGTGTGTTTCTTGTAAGCGAGCTAGAGTTTGTTTCCCAGTCCTAAATGGAGTTGAGTCACATGCAGTTTCTGGTCCTATGAGCAAGAGTTGTTTTATGGTAAGAATAGTCACTATTGCGCTGCCATTGCCATACACAGGACAAATAGCACTGGCGTCTGTTCCCAGCAAGTACAGTGTATTGGACTAAAGGGGATCTACTGTTCTTGTCAGGTTCCTAAGCAGAGTTGAACTAGATATGGCCAGTGTGTGTAGGAAGCATAGTTATTAATGTTCTGAGCAAGCTCACTGTTCTGGCCCTAGAGGAAACACAGTAGAGTAGAAGAGTGCTCTTTACTCAAAAGCAGAGTGTGTTTCTTGTAAGGCAAGCTCGCGTTTTTTTTCCCAGTCCTAAATGGAGTTGAATCCCATGCAGTTTCTGGTCCTACGAGCAAGAGTTGTTTTCTGGTAAGGAAAGTCACTATTGCGCTCCCATTGCCATACACAGTGCAAATAGCACTCGCGTCTGTTGCCAGCAAGTACAGTGTATTGGACTGAAGAGGATCTACTGTTCTTGTCAGGTTCCTAAGCAGACTTGAACTAGATATGGCCGTGTGTGTAGGAAGCACAATTTTTTTTGTTCTGAGCAAGCTCACTGTTTGGACCCCATAGGAAACACAGTAGAGTAGAAGAGTGCTCTTTTCTCAAAAGCAGACTGTTTTTCTTGTAAGGCGATCTAGTGTTTGTTTCCCAGTCCTAAATGGAGTTGAATCACATGCAGTTTCTGGTCCTACGAGCAAGAGTTGTTTTCTGGTAAGGAAAGTCACTATTGCGCTCCCATTGCCATACACAGTGCAAATAGCACTCCCGTTTGTTCCTAGCAAGTACAGTGTATTGGACTGAAGAGGAGCTACTGTTCTTCTCAGTTTCATAAGCAGAGTTGAACTAGATATGCCCCGTGTGTTTAGGAAGCACAGTTCTTTTGTTCTGAGCAAGCTCATTGTTCTAGCCCTATGGGAAACACAGTAGAGTAGACGAGTGTTCTTTTCTCAAAAGCAGAGTGTGTTTCTTGTAAGGCGAGCTAGAGTTTGTTTCCCAGTCCTAAAGGTAGTTGAGTCACATGCAGTTTTTTGTCCTATGAGCAAGAGTTGTTTTCTGGTAAGACGAGTCACTATTGTGCTCCAATTGCCCTACACAGTACAAATAGCACTCGCGTCTGTTCCCAGCAAGTACAGTGTATTGGACTGAAGAGGAGCTACTGTTCTTCTCAGTTTCATAAGCAGAGTTGAACTAGATATGCCCCGTGTGTTTAGAAAGCACAGTTCTTTTGTTCTGAGCAAGCTCATTGTTCTAGCCATATGGGAAACACAGTAGAGTAGAAGAGTGCTCTTTTCTCAAAAGCAGAGTGTGTTTCTTGTAAGGCGAGCTAGAGTTTGTTTCCCAGTCCTAAAGGTATTTGAGTCACATGCAGTTTTTTGTCCTATGAGCAAGAGTTGTTTTCTGGTAAGACGAGTCACTATTGTGCTCCAATTGCCCTACACAGTACAAATAGCACTCGCGTCTGTTCCCAGCAAGTACAGTGTATTGGACTGAAGAGGATCTGCTGTTTTTTTCAGTTTCCTAAGCAGAGTTGAACTAGATATGGCCCATGTGTGTAGGAAGCACAGTTCTTTTGTTCTGAGCAAGTTCACCGTTCTGGCCCTATGGGAAACACAGTAGAGTAGAAGAGTGCTCTTTTCTCAAAAGCAGAGTGTGTTTCTTGTAAGGCGAGCTAGAGTTTGTTTCCCAGTCCTAAATGGAGTTGAGTCACATGCAGTTTTTTGTCCTACGAGCAAGAGTTGTTTTCTGGTAAGACGAGTCACTATTGTGCTCCCATTGCCATACACAGTGCAAATAGCACTCGCATCTGTTCCCAGCAAGTACAGTGTATTGGACTGAATAGGATCTACTGTTCTTTTCAGTTTCCTAAGCAGAGGTGAACTAGATATTGCCCATGTGTGTAGGAAGCACAGTTCTTTTCTTCTGAGCAAGCTCACTGTTCGGACCCCATAGGAAACACAGTAGAGTAGAAGAGTGCTCTTTTCTCAAAAGCAGAATGTGTTTCATGTAAGGCGAGGTAGCATTTGTTTCCCAGTCTTAAATGGAGTTGAATCACATGCAGTTACTGGTCCTATGAGCAAGAGTTGTTTTCTGGTAAGGAAAGTCACTATTGCGCTCCCATTGACATACACAGTGCAAAAAGCCCTGGCGTCTGTTCCCAGCAAGTACAGTGTATCGGACTGAAGAGGAGCTACTGTTCTTGTCAGTTTACTAAGCAGAGTTGAACTAGATATGGCCCGTGTGCGTAGGAAGCTCAGTTCTTATGTTCTGAGCAAGCTCACTGTTCTGGCCCTATAGGAAACACAGTAGAGTAGAAGAGTGTTCTTTTCTCTAAAGCAGAGTGTGTTTCTTGTAGGGCAAGCTAGCGTTTGTTTCCTAGTCCTAAATGGAATTGAATCACATGCAGTTTCTGGTCCTACGCACAAGAGTTGTTTTCTGGTAAGGAAAGTCACTATTGCGCGCCCATTGCCATACACAGTGCAAATAGCACTCGCGTCTGTTCCCTGCAAGTACAGTGTTGGACTGAAGAGGAGCTACTGTTTTTGTCAGGTTCCTAAGCAGAGTTGAACTACATATGGTCCGTGTGTGTAGGAATCACAGTTCTTTTGTTCTGAGCAAGCTCACTGTTTGGACCCCATAGGAAACACAGTAGAGTAGAAGAGTGCTCCTTTCTCTAAAGCAGAGTGTGTTTCTCGTAAGGCGAGCTAGCGTTTGTTTCCCAGTCCTAAATGGAGTAGAATATCATGCCGTTTCTGGTCCTTTGAGCAAGAGTTGTTTTCTGGTAACGAAAGTCACTATTGCGCTGCCATTGCCATACACAGGACAAATAGAACTGGCATCTGTTGCCAGCAAGTACAGTGTATTGGACTGAAGAGGATCTACTGTTCTTGTCAGGTTCCTAAGCAGACTTGAACTAGATATGGCCGTGTGTGTAGGAAGCACAATTTTTTTGTTCTGAGCAAGCTCACTGTTTGGACCCCATAGGAAACACAGTAGAGTAGAAGAGTGCTCTTTTCTCAAAAGCCGACTGTGTTTCTTGTAAGGCGAGCTAGCGTTTGTTTCCTAGTCCAAAATGGAGTTGAATCACATGCAGTGTCTGGTCCTACGAGCAAGAGTTGTTTTCTGGTAAGGAAAGTCACTATTGCACTCCTATTGCCATACACAGTGCAAATAGCACTCGCGTCTGTTCCCAGCAAGTACAGTGTATCGGACTGAAGAGGAGCTACTGTTCTTGTCAGTTTTCTAAGCAGAGGTGAACTAGATATGACCCGTGTGTGTAGGAAGCACAGTTATTATGTTCTGAGCAAGCTCACTGTTCTGGCCCTATAGGAAACACAGTAGAGTAGAAGAGTGCTCTTTTCTCTAAAGCAGAATGTGTTTCTTGTAAGGCAAGCTAGCGTTTGTTTCCTAGTCCTAAATGGAGTTGAATCACATGCAGTTTCTGGTCCTACGAACAAGAGTTGTTTTCTGGGAAGGAAAGTCACGATTGTGCTCCCATTGCCATACACAGTGCAAATAGCACTCTCGTCTGTTCCCAGCAAGTACAGTGTTGGACTGAAGAGGAGCTACTGTTTTTGTCAGGTTCCTAAGCAGAGTTGAACTACATATGGTCCGTGTGTGTAGGAAGCACAGTTCTTTTGTTCTGAGCAAGCTCACTGTTTGGACCTTATAGGAAACACAGTATTGTAGAAGAGTGCTCTTTTTTCTAAAGCAGAGTGTGTTTCTTGTAAGGCGAGCTTGCGTTTGTTTCCCAGTCCTAAATGGAGTTGAAACACATGCAGTTTCTGGTACTATGAGCAAGAGTTGTTTTCTGGTAAGGAAAGTCACTTTTGCACTGCCATTGCCATACACAGGACAAATAGCACTGGCATCTGTTGCCAGCAAGTACAGTGTATTGGACTGAAGAGGAGCTACTGTTCTTGTCAGGTTCCTAAGCAGACTTGAACTAGATATGGCCGTGTGTGTAGGAAGCACAATTTTTTTTTTCTTCTGAGCAAGCTCACTGTTTGGACCCCATAGGAAACACAGGAGAGTAGAAGACTGCTCTTTTCTCAAAAGCAGAGTGTGTTCCTTGTAAGGCGATCTAGCGTTTGTTTCCCAGTCCTAAATGGAGTTGAATCACATGCAGTTTCTGGTCCTAGGAGCAAGAGTTGTTTTCTGGTAAGGAAAGTCACTATTGTGCTCCCATTGCCATACACAGTGCAAATAGCCCTCCCGTCTCTTCCTAGCAAGTATAGTGTATTTGACTGAAGAGGAGCTACTGTTCTTCTCAGTTTCCCAAGCAGAGTTGAACTAGATATGGCCCGTGTGTGTAGGAAGCACAGTTATAATGTTCTGAGCAAGCTCACTGTTCTGGCCCTATAGGAAACACAGTAGAGTAGAAGAGTGCTCTTTTCTCAAAAGCAGTGTGTGTTTCTTGTAAGGCAAGCTAGCGTTTTTTTCCCAGTCCTAAATGGAGTTGAGTCACATGCAGTTTTTTGTCCTACGAGCAAGAGTTGTTTTCTGGTAAGACGAGTCACTATTGTGCTCCCATTGCCATACACAGTGCAAATAGCACTCGCATCTGTTCCCAGCAAGTACAGTGTATTGGACTGAAAAGGATCTACTGTTCTTTTCAGTTTCCTAAGCAGAGTTGACCTAGATATGGCCCATGAGTGTAGGAAGCACAGTTCTTTTGTTCTGAGCAAGCTCACTGTTTGGACCCCATAGGAAACACAGTAGAGTAGAAGAGTACTCTTTTCTCAAAAGCAGAGTGTGTTTCATGTAAGGCGAGCTAGCATTTGTTTGCCAGTCCAAAATGAGTTGAATCACATGCACTTTCTGATCCTACGAGCAAGAGTTGTTTTCTGGTAAGGAAAGTCCCTATTGCGCTCCCATTGCCATATACAGTGCAAATAGCACTGGCGTCTGTTCCCAGCAAATACAGTGTATCGGAGTGAAGAGGAGATACTGTTCTTGTCAGTTTCCTAAGCAGAGTTGAACTAGATATGGCCCGTGTGTCTAGGAAGCACAGTTCTTTTGTTCTGAGCAAGCTCACTGTTCTTGCCCTATAGGAAACACAGTAGAGTAGAAAAGTGGTCTTTTCTCTAAAGCAGAGTGTGTTTCTTGTAAGGCGAGCTAGCATTTGTTTCCCAGTCCGAAATGGAGTTGAAACACATGCAGTTTCTGGTCCTACGAGCAGAGTTGTTTTATGGTAAGAATAGTCACTATTTCGCTGCCATTGCCATACACAGGACAAATAGCACTGGCGTCTGTTCCCAGCAAGTACAGTGTATTGGACTAAAAGGTATCTACTGTTCTTGTCAGGTTCCTAAGCAGAGTTTAACTAGATATGGCCCGTGTGTGTAGGAAGCACAGTTATTATGTTCTGAGCAAGCTCGCTGTTCTGGCCCTATAGGAAACACAGTAGAGTAGAAGAGTGCTCTTTTCTCAAAAGCAGGGTGTGTTTCTTGTAAGGCAAGCTAGCGTTTTTTTCCAAGTCCTAAATGGAGTTGAATCACATGCAGTTTCTGGTCCTACGAGCAAGAGTTGTTTTCTGTTAAGGAAAGTCACTATTGCGCACCCATTGCCATACACATTGCAAATAGCACTCGCGTCTGATCCCAGCAAGTACAGTGTATCGGACTGAAGAGGAGCTACTGTTCTTGTCAGGTTCCTAAGCAGACTTGAACTAGATATTTCCGTGTGTGTAGGAAGCACAATTTTTTTTGTTCTGAGCAAGCTCACTGTTTGGACCCCATAGGAAACACAGTAGAGTAGAAGAGTGCTCTTTTCTCAAAAGCCGACTGTGTTTCTTGTAAGGCGAGCTAGCGTTTGTTTCCTAGTCCTAAATGGAGTTGAATCACATGCAGTTTCTGGTCCTACGAGCAAGAGTTGTTTTCTGGTAAGGAAAGTCACTATTGCACTCCTATTGCCATACACAGTGCAAATAGCACTCGCGTCTGTTCCCAGCAAGTACAGTGTATCGGACTGAAGAGGAGCTACTGTTCTTGTCAGTTTCCTAAGCAGAGGTGAACTAGATATGGCCCGTGTGTAGGAAGCACAGTTCTTTTGTTCTGAGCAAGCTCACTGTTCTGGCCCTATAGGAAACACAGTAGAGTAGAAGAGTGCTCTTTTCTCAAAAGCAGAGTGTGTATCTTGTAAGGCGAGCTAGCGTTTGTTTCCCAGTCCTAAATGGAGGTGAAACACATGCAGTTTCTGGTCCTATGGGCAAGAGTTGTTTTATGGTAAGAATAGTCACTATTGCGCTGCCATTGCCATACACAGGACAAATAGCACTGGCGTCTGTTCCCAGCAAGTACAGTGTATTGGACTAAAGGGGATCTACTGTTCTTGTCAGGTTCCTAAGCAGAGTTGAACTAGATATGGCCCGTGTGTGTAGGAAGCACAGTTATTATGTTCTGAGCAAGCTCCCTGTTCTAGCCCTATAGGAAACACAGTAGAGTAGAAGAGTGCTCTTTTCTCTAAAGCAGAGTGTGTTTCTTGTAAGGCAAGCTAGCGTTTATTTCCTAGTCCTAAATGGAGTTGAATCACATGCAGTTTCTGGTCCTACGAACAAGAGTTGTTTTCTGGGAAGGAAAGTCACGATTGTGCTCCCATTGCCATACACAGTGCAAATTGCACTCTCGTCTGTTCCCAGCAAGTACAGTGTTGGACTGAAGAGGAGCTACTGTTTTTGTCAGGTTCCTAAGCAGAGTTGAACTACATATGGTCCGTGTGTGTAGGAAGCACAGTTCTTTTGTTCTGAGCAAGCTCACTGTTTGGACCTTATAGGAAACACAGTATTGTAGAAGAGTGCTCTTTTTTCTAAAGCAGAGTGTGTTTCTTGTAAGGCGAGCTTGCGTTTGTTTCCCAGTCCTAAATGGAGTTGAAACACATGCAGTTTCTGGTACTATGAGCAAGAGTTGTTTTCTGGTAAGGAAAGTCACTTTTGCACTGCCATTGCCATACACAGGACAAATAGCACTGGCATCTGTTGCCAGCAAGTACAGTGTATTGGACTGAAGAGGAGCTACTGTTCTTGTCAGGTTCCTAAGCAGACTTGAACTAGATATGGCCGTGTGTGTAGGAAGCACAATTTTTTTTTCTTCTGAGCAAGCTCACTGTTTGGACCCCATAGGAAACACAGGAGAGTAGAAGACTGCTCTTTTCTCAAAAGCAGAGTGTGTTCCTTGTAAGGCGATCTAGCGTTTGTTTCCCAGTCCTAAATGGAGTTGAATCACATGCAGTTTCTGGTCCTAGGAGCAAGAGTTGTTTTCTGGTAAGGAAAGTCACTATTGTGCTCCCATTGCCATACACAGTGCAAATAGCCCTCCCGTCTCTTCCTAGCAAGTATAGTGTATTTGACTGAAGAGGAGCTACTGTTCTTCTCAGTTTCCCAAGCAGAGTTGAACTAGATATGGCCCGTGTGTGTAGGAAGCACAGTTATAATGTTCTGAGCAAGCTCACTGTTCTGGCCCTATAGGAAACACAGTAGAGTAGAAGAGTGCTCTTTTCTCAAAAGCAGTGTGTGTTTCTTGTAAGGCAAGCTAGCGTTTTTTTCCCAGTCCTAACTGGAGTTGAATCACATGCAGTTTCTGGTCCTACGAGCAAGAGTTGTTTTCTGTTAAGGAAAGTCACTATTGCGCTTCCATTGCCATACACAGTGCAAATAGCACTCGCATCTGATCCCAGCAAGTACAGTGTATCTAACTGAAGAGGAGCTACTGTTCTTTCAGTTTCCTAAGCAGAGTTGAACTAGATATGCCCCGTGTGTGTAGGAAGCACAGTTCTTTTGTTCTGAGCAAGTTCACCGTTTTGGCCCTATGGGAAACACAGTAGAGTAGAAGAGTGCTCTTTTCTCAAAAGCAGAGTGTGTTTCTTGTAAGGGGAGCTAGAGTTTGTTTCCCAGTCCTTAACGGAGTTGAGTCACATGCAGTTTTTTGTCCTACGAGCAAGAGTTGTTTTCTGGTAAGACGAGTCACTATTGTGCTCCCATTGCCATACACAGTGCAAATAGCACTTTCGTCTGTTCCCAGCAAGTACAGTGTATTGCACTGAAGAGGATCTACTGTTCTTTTCAGTTTCCTAAGCAGAGTTGACCTAGATATGGCCCATGTGTGTAGGAAGCACAGTTCTTTTGTTCTGAGCAAGCTCACTGTTTGGACCCCATAGGAAACACAGTAGAGTAGAAGAGTACTCTTTTCTCAAAAGCAGAGTGTGTTTCATGTAAGGCGAGCTAGCATTTGTTTGCCAGTCCTAAATGGAGTTGAATCACATGCAGTTTCTGGTCCTAGGAGCAAGAGTTGTTTTCCTGGTAAGGAAAGTCCCTATTGTGCTCCCATTGCCATATACAGTGCAAATAGCACTCGCGTCTGTTCCCAGCAAATACAGTGTATCGTACTGAAGAGGAGCTACTGTTCTTGTCAGTTTCCTAAGCAGAGTTGAACTAGATATGGCCTGTGTGTAGGAAGCACAGTTCTTTTGTTCTGAGCAAGCTCACTCTTCTTGCCCTATAGGAAACACAGTAGAGTAGAAGAGTGCTCTTTTCTCTAAAGCAGAGTGTGTTTCTTGTAAGGCGAGCTAGCATTTGTTTCCCAGTCCGAAATGGAGGTGAAACACATGCAGTTTCTCGTCCTACGAGCAAGAGTTGTTTTATGGTAAGAATAGTCACTATTGCGCTGCCATTGCCATACACAGGACAAATAGCACTGGCGTCTGTTCCCAGCAAGTACAGTGTATTGGACTAAAGGGTATCTACTGTTCTTGTCAGGTTCCTAAGCAGAGTTGAACTAGATATGGCCTGTGTGTGTAGGAAGCACAGTTATTATGTTCTGAGCAAGCTCACTGTTCTGGCCCTATAGGAAACACAGTAGAGTAGAAGAGTGCTCTTTTCTCAAAAGCAGAGTGTGTTTCATGTAAGGCGAGGTAGCATTTGTTTCCCAGTCTTAAATGGAGTTGAATCACATGCAGTTACTGGTCCTATGAGCAAGAGTTGTTTTCTGGTAAGGAAAGTCACTATTGCGCTCCCGTTGACATACACAGTGCAAATAGCCCTGGCGTCTGTTCCCAGCAAGTACAGTGTATCGGAATGAAGAGGAGCTACTGTTCCTGTCAGTTTCCTAAGCAGAGTTGAACTAGATATGGCCCGTGTGCGTAGGAAGCTCAGTTCTTATGTTCTGAGCAAGCTCACTGTTCTGGCCCTATAGGAAACACAGTAGAGTAGAAGAGTGCTCTTTTCTCAAAAGCCGACTGTGTTTCTTGTAAGGCGAGCTAGCGTTTGTTTCCTACTCCTAAATGGAGTGGAATCACATGCAGTTTCTGGTCCTACGAGCAAGAGTTGTTTTCTGGTAAGGAAAGTCACTATTGCACTCCTATTGCCATATACAATGCAAATGGCACTCGTGTCTGTTCCCAGCAAGTACAGTGTATCGGACTGAAGAGGAGCTACTGTTCTTTTCAGTTTCCTATGCAGAGTTGAACTAGATATGCCCCGTGTGTGTAGGAAGCACAGTTCTTTTGTTCTGAGCAAGCTCACTGTACTGGCCCTATGGGAAACACAATAGAGTAGAAGAGTGTTCTTTTCTCAAAAGCAGGGTGTGTTTCTTGTATGCGAGCTAGAGTTTGTTTCCCAGAACTAAATGGAGTTGAGTCACATGCAGTTTTTTGTCCTATGAGCAGGAGTTGTTTTTGGTAAGACGAGTCACTATTGTGATCCAATTGCCCTACACAGTGCAAATAGCACTCGTGTCTGTTCCCAGCAAGTACAGTGTATTGGACTGAAGAGGATCTACTGTTCTTGTCAGGTTCCTAAGCAGAGTTGAACTAGATATGGCCCATGTGTGTAGGAAGCACAGTTCTTTTGTTCTGAGCAAGCTCACTGTTTGGACCCCATAGGAAACACAGTAGAGTAGAAGAGTGCTCTTTTCTCAAAAGCAGACTGTGTTTCTTGTAAGGCGAGCTAGCGTTTGTTTCCCAGTCCTAAATGGATTTGAATCACATGCAGTTTCTGGTCCTACGAGCAAGAGTTGTTTTCTGGTAAGGAAAGAAAATATTGCACTCCCATTGCCATACACAGTGCAAATAGCACTCCCGTCTGTTCCTAGCAAGTACAGTGTATTGGACTGAAGAGGAGCTACTGTTCTTCTCCGTTTCCTAAGCACAGTTGAACTAGATATGCCCCGTGTGTGTAGGAAGCACAGTTCTTTGGTTCTGAGCAAGCTCACTGTTCTGGCCCTGTGGAAAACACAGTAGAGTAGAAGAGTGTTTTTTTCTCAAAAACAGAGTGTGTTTCTTGTAAGGCGAGCTAGAGTTTGTTTCCTAGTCCTAAATGGAGTTGAGTCACATGCAGTTTTTTGTCCTATGAGCAAGAGTTGTTTTCTGGTAAGAGGAGTCACTATTGTGCTCCAATTGCCCTACACAGTGCAAATAGCACTCGCCTCTGTTCCCAGCAAGTACAGTGTATTGTACTGAAGAGGACCTACTATTCTTTTCAGTTTCCTAAGCAGAGTTGAACTAAATATGGCCCATGTGTGTAGGAAGCACAGTTCTTTTGTTCTGAGCAATCTCACCGTTCTGGCCCTATGGGAAACACAGTAGAGTAGAAGAGTGCTCTTTTCTCAAAAGTAGAGTGTGTTTCATGTAAGGTGAGGTAGCGTTTGTTTCCCAGTCCTAAATGGAGTTGAATCACATTCAGTTTCTGGTCCTATGAGCAAGAGTTGTTTTCAGGTAAGGAAAGTCACTATTGCACTCCCTTTGCCTTACACAGTGCAAATAGCACTGGCGTCTTTTCCCAGCAAGTACAGTGTATTGGACTGAAGAGGAGCTACTCTTCTTGTCAATTTCCTAAGCAGAGTTGAACTACATATGGTCCGTGTGTGTAGGAAGCACAGTTCTTTTGTTCTGAGCAAGCTCACTGTTTGGACCCCATAGAAACACAGTAGACTAGAAAAGTGCTCCTTTCTCTAAAGCAGAGTGTCTTTCTTTTAAGGTGAGCTAGCGTTTGTTTCCCAGTCCTAAATGGAGTTGAATCCCATGCAGTTTCTGGTACTATGAGCAAGAGTTGTTTTCTGGTAAGGAAAGTCACTATTGCGCTGCCATTGCCATACACAGGACAAATAGCACTGGCGTCTGTTGCCAGCAAGTACAGTGTATTGGACTGAAGAGGAGCTACTGTTCTTGTCAGGTTCCTAAGCAGACTTGAACTAGATATGGCCGTGTGTGTAAGAAGCACAATTTTTTTTGTTCTGAGCAAGCTCACTGTTTGGACCCCATAGGAAACACAGTAGAGTAGAAGAGTGCTCTTTTCTCTAAAGCAGAGTGTGTTTCTTGTAAAGCGAGCTAGCGTTTGTTTCCCAATCCTAAATGGAGTTGAAACACATGCAGTTTCTTGTCCTACGAGCAAGAGTTGTTTTATGGTAAGAATAGTCACTATTGCGCTGCCATTGCCATACACAGGACAAATAGCACTGGCGTCTGTTCCCACCAAGTACAGTGTATTGGACTAAAGGGGATCTACTGTTCTTGTCAGGTTCCTAAGCAGAGTTGAACTAGATATGGCCTGTGAGTGTAGGAAGCACAGTTATTATGTTCTGAGCAAGCTCACTGTTCTGGCCCTATAGAAAACACAGTAGAGTAGAAGAGTGCTCTTTTCTCTAAAGCAGAGTGTGTTTCTTGTAGGGCAAGCTAGCGTTTATTTCCTAGTCCTAAATGGAGTTGAATCACATGCAGTTTCTGGTCCTACGAACTAGAGTTGTTTTCTGGTAAGGAAAGTCACTATTGCTTTCCCATTGCCATACACAGTGCAAATAGCACTCGCGTCTGTTCCCAGCAAGTACAGTGTTGGACTGAAGAGGAGCTACTGTTCTTGTCAGGTTCCTAAGCAGAGTTGAACTACATATTGTCCGTGTGTGTAGGAATCACAGTTCTTTTGTTCTAAGCAAGCTCACTGTTTGGACCCCATAGGAAACACAGTAGAGTAGAAGAGTGCTCTTTTCTCAAAAGCAGAGTGTGTTTCTTGTAAGGCAAGCTAGCGTTTGTTTCCCAGTCCTAAATGGAGTTGAATCACATGCAGTTTCTGGTCCTACGAGCAAGAGTTGTTTTCTGTTAAGGAAAGTCACTATTGTGCTCCCATTGCCATACACAGTGCAAATAGCACTCGCATCTGATCCCAGCAAGTACAGTGTATCGGACTGACGATGAGCTACTGTTCTTGTCAGTTTCCTAAGCAGAGTTGACTAGATATGGCCCGTGTGTGTAGGAAGCACAGTTGTTTTGTTCTGAGCAAGCTCACTGTTCTGGCCCTATAGGAAACACAGTAGAGTAGAAGAGTGTTCTTTTCTCTAAAGCAGAGTGAGTTTCTTGTAAGGCAAGCTAGCGTTTGTTTCCCAGTCCTAAATGGAGTTGAAACACATGCAGTTTCTGGTCCTACGAGCAAGAGGTGTTTTCTGTTAAGGAAAGTCACTATTGTGCTCCCATTGCCATACACAGTGCAAATAGCACTCGCATCTGATCCCAGCAAGTACAGTGTATCGGACTGACGATGAGCTACTGTTCTTGTCAGTTTCCTAAGCAGAGTTGACTAGATATGGCCCGTGTGTGTAGGAAGCACAGTTGTTTTGTTCTGAGCAAGCTCACTGTTCTGGCCCTATAGGAAACACAGTAGAGTAGAAGAGTGTTCTTTTCTCTAAAGCAGAGTGAGTTTCTTGTAAGGCAAGCTAGCGTTTGTTTCCCAGTCCTAAATGGAGTTGAAACACATGCAGTTTCTGGTCCTACGAGCAAGAGTTGTTTTATGGTAAGAATAGTCACTATTGCGCTGCCATTGCCATACACCGGACAAATAGCACTGGTGTCTGTTCCCAGCAAGTACAGTGTATTTGACTAAAGGGGATCTACTGTTCTTGTCAGGTTCCTAAGCAGAGTTGAACTAGATATGGCCCGTGTGTGTAGGAAGCACAGTTATTATGTTCTAAGCAAGCTCACTGTTCTGGCCCTATAGGAAACACAGTAGAGTAGAAGAGTGCTCTTTTCTCAAAAGTACAGTGTGTTTCTTGTAAGGCAAGCTAGCGTTTTTTTCCCAGTCCTAAATGGAGTTGAATCAAATGCAGTTTCTGGTCCTACGAGCAAGAGTTGTTTTCTGGTAAGGAAAGTCACAATTGCGCTCCCATTGCCATACACAGTGCAAATAGCACTCGCGTCTGATCCCAGCAGTACAGTGTATCGGACTGAAGAGGAGCTACGGTTCTTCTCAGTTTCCTAAGCAGAGTTGAACTAGATATGGTCCGTGTGTGTAGAAAGCACAGTTCTTTGTTCTGAGCAAGTTCACCGTTCTGGCCCTATGGGAAACACAGTAGAGTAGAAGAGTGCTCTTTTCTCAAAAGCAGAGTGTTTTCCTTGTAAGGCGAGCTAGAGTTTGTTTCCCAGTCATAAATGGAGTTGAGTCACATGCAGTATTTTGTCTTATGAGCAAGAGTTGTTTTCTGGTAAGACGATTCACAATTGTGCTCCAATTGCCCTACACAGTGCAAATAGCACTCGCGTCTGATCCCAGCAGTACAGTGTATCGGACTGAAGAGGAGCTACTGTTCTTGTCAGGTTCCTAAGCAGAGTTGAACTACATATTGTCCGTGTGTGTAGGAATCACAGTTCTTTTGTTCTAAGCAAGCTCACTGTTTGGACCCCATAGGAAACACAGTAGAGTAGAAGAGTGCTCTTTTCTCAAAAGCAGAGTGTGTTTCTTGTAAGGCAAGCTAGCGTTTGTTTCCCAGTCCTAAATGGAGTTGAATCACATGCAGTTTCTGGTCCTACGAACAAGAGTTGTTTTCTGGTAAGGAAAGTCACTATTGCACTCCCATTGCCATTCACAGGGCAAATAGCACTCGCGTCTGTTCCCAGCAAGTACAGTGTTGGACTGAAGAGAAGCTACTGTTCTTGTCAGGTTCCGAAGCAGAGTTGAACTACATATGGTCCATGTGTGTAGGAAGCACAGTTCTTTTGTTCTGAGCAAGCTCACTGTTTGGACCAAATTAGAAACACAGTAGACTAGAAGAGTGCTCTTTTCTCTAAAGTAGAGTGTGTTTCTTGTAAGGCGAGCTAGCATTTGTTTCCCAGTCCTAAATGGAGTTGAATCCCATGCAGTTTCTGGTACTATGAGTAAGAGTTGTTTTCTGGTAAGGAAAGTCACTATTGTGCTCCCATTGCTATACACAGTACAAATAGCACTCGCGTCTGTTCCCAGCAAGTACAGTGTATTGGACTGAAGAGGATCTACTGTTCTTGTCAGGTTCCTAAGCAGACTTGAACTATATATGGCCGTGTGTATAGGAAGCACAATTTTTTTTGTTCTGACCAAATCACTGTTTGGACCCCATAGGAAACACAGTAGAGTAGAAGAGTGCTCTTTTCTCAAAGGCAGACTGTGTTTCTTGTAAGGCGAGCTAGCGTTTGTTTCCCAGTTTTAAATGGAGTTGAATCACATGCAGTTTCTGGTCCTACGAGTAAGAGTTGTTTTCTGGTAAGAAGAGTCACTATTGTGTTCCCATTGTCATACACAGGGCAAATAGCACTGGCGTCTGTTCCCAGCAAGTACAGTGTATTGGACTAAAGGGGATCTACTGTTCTTGTCAGGTTCCTAAGCAGAGTTGAACTAGATATGGCCCGTGTGTGTAGGAAGCACAGTTATTATGTTCTGAGCAAGCTCACTGTTCTTGCCCTATAGGAAACACAGTAGAGTAGAAGAGTGCTCTTTTTTCAAAAGCAGAGTGTGTTTCTTGTAAGGTAAGCTAGCGTTTTTTTCCCAGTCCTAAATGGAGTTGAATCACATGCAGTTTCTGGTCCTACGAGCAAGAGTTTTTTTCTGGTAAGGAAAGTCACTATTGCGCTCCCATTGCCATACACAGTGCAAATAGCACTCGCGTCTGTTCCCAGCAAGTACAGTGTATTGGACTGAAGAGGAGCTACGGTTCTTCTCAGTTTCCTAAGCAGAGTTGAACTAGATATGGTCCGTGTGTGTAGGAAGCACAGTTCTTTGTTCTGAGCAAGCTCACCGTTCTGGCCCTATGGGAAACACAGTAGAGTAGAAGAGTGCTCTTTTTTCAAAAGCAGAGTGTGTTCCTTGTAAGGCGAGCTAGAGTTTGTTTCCCAGTCCTAAATGGAGTTGAGTCACATGCAGTATTTTGTCTTATGAGCAAGAGTTGTTTTCTGGTCAGACGAGTCACAATTGTGCTCCAATTGCCCTACACAGTGCAAATAGCACTCGCGTCTGTTCCCAGCAAGTACAGTGTATTGGACTGAAGAGGATCTACTGTTCTTTTCAGATTCCTAAGCAGAGTTGAACTAGATATGCCCCGTGTGTGTAGGAAGCACGGTTCTTTGTTTGGAGCAAGCTCACTGTTCTGGCCCTATAGGAAACACAGTAGAGTAGAAGAGTGCTCTTTTCTCTAAAGCAGAGTGTGTTTCTCGTAAAGCGAGCTAGCGTTTGTTTCCCAGTCCTAAATGGAGTTGAAACACATGCAGTTTCTTGTCCTACGAGCAAGAGTTGTTTTATGGTAAGAATAGTCACTATTGCGCTGCCATTGCCATACACAGGACAAATAGCACTGGCGTCTGTTCCCACCAAGTACAGTGTATTGGACTAAAGGGGATCTACTGTTCTTGTCAGGTTCCTAAGCAGAGTTGAACTAGATATGGCCCGTGAGTGTAGGAAGCACAGTTATTATGTTCTGAGCAAGCTCACTGTTCTGGCCCTATAGGAAACACAGTAGAGTAGAAGAGTGCTCTTTTCTCTAAAGCAGAGTGTGTTTCTTGTAGGGCAAGCTAGCGTTTATTTCCTAGTCCTAAATGGAGTTGAATCAAATGCAGTTTCTGGTCCTACGAACTAGAGTTGTTTTCTGGTAAGGAAAGTCACTATTGCTTTCCCATTGCCATACACAGTGCAAATAGCACTCGCGTCTGTTCCCAGCAAGAACAGTGTTGGACTGAAGAGGAGCTACTGTTCTTGTCAGGTTCCTAAGCAGAGTTGAACTACATATGGTCCGTGTGTGTAGGAATCAGAGTTCTTTTGTTCTAAGCAAGCTCATTGTTTGGACCCCATAGGAAACACAGTAGAGTAGAAGAGTGCTCTTTTCTCAAAAGCAGAGTGTGTTTCTTGTAAGGCAAGCTAGTGTTTGTTTCCTAGTCCTAAATGGAGTTGAATCACATGCAGTTTCTGGTCCTACGAACAAGAGTTGTTTTCTGGTAAGGAAAGTCACTATTGCGCTCCAATTGCCATTCACAGTGCAAATAGCACTCGCGTATGTTACCAGCAAGTACAGTGTTGGACTGAAGAGAAGCTACTGTTCTTGTCAGTTTCCTAAGCAGAGTTGAACTACATATGGTCCATGTGTGTAGGAAGCACAGTTCTTTTGTTCTGAGCAAGCTCACTGTTTGGACCAAATTGGAAACACAGTAGACTAGAAGAGTGCTCTTTTCTCTAAAGTAGAGTGTGTTTCTTGTAAGGCGAGCTAGCATTTGTTTCCCAGTCCTAAATGGAGTTGAATCCCATGCAGTTTCTGGTACTATGAGTAAGAGTTGCTTTCTGGTAAGGAAAGTCACTATTGTGCTCCCATTGCCATACACAGTACAAATAGCACTCGCGTCTGTTCCCAGCAAGTACAGTGTATTGGATTGAAGAGGAGCTACTGTTCTTGTCAGTTTCCTAAGCAGAGTTTAACTAGATATGGCCCGTCTGTAGGAAGCACAGTTCTTTGGTTCTGAGCAAGCTCACTGTT
Source organism: Peromyscus eremicus (assembly GCF_949786415.1). Classification (NCBI taxonomy): domain Eukaryota; kingdom Metazoa; phylum Chordata; class Mammalia; order Rodentia; family Cricetidae; genus Peromyscus; species Peromyscus eremicus. The sequence continues at coordinate 79,700 of NW_026735732.1, read as the reverse complement.
CTGGCCCTATAGGAAACACAGTAGAGTAGAAGAGTGCTCTTTTCTTTAAAGCAGAGTGTGTTTCTTGTAAGGCGAGCTAGCGTTTGTTTCCCAGTCCTAAATGGAGTTGAAACATATGCAGTTTCTGGTCCTACGAGCAAGAGTTGTTTTATGGTAAGAATAGTCACTATTGCGCTGCCATTGCCATACACAGGACAAATAGCACTGTCGTCTGTTGCCAGCAAGTACAGTGTATTGGACTGAAGAGGATCTACTGTTCTTGTCAGGTTCCTAAGCAGACTTGAACTATATATGGCCGTGTGTATAGGAAGCACAATTTTTTTTGTTCTGACCAACTCACTGTTTGGACCCCATAGGAAACACAGTAGAGTAGAAGAGTGCTCTTTTCTCAAAGGCAGACTGTGTTTCTTGTAAGGCGAGCTAGCGTTTGTTTCCCAGTTTTAAATGGAGTTGAATCACATGCACTTTCTGGTCCTACGAGTAAGAGTTGTTTTCTGGTAAGAAGAGTCACTATTGTGTTCCCATTGTCATACACAGGGCAAATAGCACTGGCGTCTGTTCCCAGCAAGTACAGTGTATTGGACTAAAGGGGATCTACTGTTCTTGTCAGGTTCCTAAGCAGAGTTGAACTAGATATGGCCCGTGTGTGTAGGAAGCACAGTTATTATGTTCTGAGCAAGCTCACTGTTCTGGCCCTATAGGAAACACAGTAGAGTAGAAGAGTGCTCTTTTTTCAAAAGCAGAGTGTGTTTCTTGTAAGGTAAGCTAGCGTTTTTTTCCCAGTACTAAATGGAGTTGAATCACATGCAGTTTCTGGTCCTACGAGCAAGAGTTTTTTTCTGGTAAGGAAAGTCACTATTGCGCTCCCATTGCCATACACAGTGCAAATAGCACTCGCGTCTGTTCCCAGCAAGTACAGTGTATTGGACTGAAGAGGAGCTACGGTTCTTCTCAGTTTCCTAAGCAGAGTTGAACTAGATATGGTCCGTGTGTGTAGGAAGCACAGTTCTTTGTTCTGAGCAAGCTCACCGTTCTGTCCCTATGGGAAACACAGTAGAGTAGAAGAGTGCTCTTTTCTCAAAAGCAGAGTGTGTTCCTTGTAAGGCAAGCTAGAGTTTGTTTCCCAGTCCTAAATGGAGTTGAGTCACATGCAGTATTTTGTCTTATGAGCAAGAGTTGTTTTCTGGTAAGACGAGTCACAATTGTGCTCCAATTGCCATACACAGTGCAAATAGCACTCGCGTCTGTTCACAGTGAGTACAGTGTATTGGACTGACGAGGAGCTCTTTTCTTGTCAGTTTCCTAAGCAGAGTTGAACTAGATATGGCCCCTGTGTGTAGGAAGCACAGTTCTTTTGTTCTGATCAAGCTCACTGTTCGGACACCATAGGAAATACTTTAGAGTAGAAGAATGCTCTTTTTTCAAAAGCAGAGTGTGTTTCTTGTAAGGCGTGCTAGTGTTTGTTTCCCAGTCAGAAATGGAGTTGAATCCCATGCAGTTTCTGGTCCTAGGAGCAAGAGTTTTTTTCTGGTATGGAAAGTCACTATTGCGCTTCCATTGCCATACACTGTGCAAATACCACACGTGTCTCCTTCCAGCAAATACCGTGTATAGGACTGAAGAGGAGCTACTGTTCTTGTCAGTTTCCTAAGCAGAGTTGAACTAGATATGGACCGTGTGTGTACAAAGCACAGTTCTTTTGTTCTGAGCAAGCTCACTGTTCGGAACAATTAGGAAACACAGTAGAGTAGAAGAGTGCTCTTTTCTCAAAAGCAGAGTGTGTTTCTTGTAAGGCGAGCTAGTGTTTGTTTCCCAGTCAGAAATGGAGTTGAATGCCATGCAGTTTCTGGTCCTACGAGCAAGAGTTGTTTTCTGGTAAGAAGAGTCACTATTGTGCTCCCATTGTCATGCACAGGGCAAATAGCAATGGTGTCTGTTCCCAGCATGTACAGTGTATTGGACTGAGGAGGACCTACTGTTCTTGTCAGGTTCCTAAGCAGAGTTGAAGTAGATATGGCCCGTGTGTGTAGGAAGCACAGTTCTTTTGTTCTAAGCAAGCTCACTGTGTGGACCCCATAGGAAACACAGTAGAGTAGAAGAGTGCTCTTTTGTCAAAATCAGAGAGTCTTTCTTGTAAGGCGAGCTAGTGTTTGTTTCCCAGTCCTAAATGGAGTTTAATCACATGCACTTTCTGGTCCTATGAACAAGAGTTGTTTTCTGGTAAGGAAAGTCCCTATTGCGCTCCCATTGCCATACACAGTGCAAATAGCACTCCCGTCTGTTCCCAGCAAGTGCAGTGTATCGGACTGAAGAGGAGCTACTGTTCTTGTCAGTTTCCTAAGCAGAGTTGAACTAGATATGGCCCGTGTGTAGGAAGCACAGTTCTTTTGTTCTGAGCAAGCTCACTCTTCTGGCCCTATAGGAAACACAGTAGAATAGAAGTGTGCTCTCTTCTCTAAAGCAGAGTGTGTTTCTTGTAAGGCGAGCTAGCGTTTGTTTCCCAGTCCTAAATGGAGTTGAATCACATGAAGTTTCTGGTCCTATGAGCAAGAGTTGTTTTATGGTAAGAATAGTCACTATTGCGCTGCCATTGCCATACACAGGACAAATAGCACTGTCGTCTGTTCCCAGCAAGTACAGTGTATTGGACTGAAGAGGATCTACTGTTCTTGTCAGGTTCCTAAGCAGAGTTGAACTAGATATGGCCCGTGTGTGTAGGAAGCACAGTTCTTTTGTTCTGAGCAAGCTCACTGTTCTGGCCCTATAAGAAACACAGTAGAGTAGAAGAGTACTCTTTTCTCAAAAGCAGAGTGTGTTTCTTGAGAGGCAAGCTAGTGTTTTTTTCCCAGTCCTAAATGGAGTTCAATCCCATGCACTTTCTGGTCCTACGAGCAAGAGTTGTTTTCTGGTAAGGAAAGTCACTATTGTGCTCCCATTGCCATACACAGTGCTTTAGCACTCGCGTCTGATCCCAGCAAGTACAGTGTATCGGACTGAAGAAAAGCTACTGTTCTTGTCAGTTTCCTAAGCAGAGTTGAACTAGATATGGCCCGTGTGTCTAGGAAGCACAGTTTTTATGTTCTGAGCAAGCTCACTGTTCTGGCCTTATAGGAAACACAGTAGAGTAGAAGATTGGTCTTTTCTCAAAAGCAGAGTGTGTTTCTTGTAAGGCGAGCTAGTGTTTGTTTCCCAGTCAGAAATGGAGTTGAATGCCATGCAGTTTCTGGTCCTACGAGCAAGAGTTGTTTTCTGGTAAGAAGAGTCACTATTGTGCTCCCATTGTCATGCACAGGGCAAGTAGCAATGGTGTCTGTTCCCAGCATGTACAGTGGATTGGACTGAGGAGGATCTACTGTTCTTGTCAGGTTCCTAAGCAGAGTTGAACTAGATATGGTCCGTGTGTGTAGGAAGCACACTTTTTTTGTTCTGAGCAAGCTCACTGTTCTGGCCCTATAGGAAACACATTAGAGTAGAAGAGTGCTCTTTTCTCAAAAGCAGACTGTTTTTCTTGTAAGGCGAGCTAGCGTTTGTTTCCCAGTCAGAAATGGAGTTGAATCACATGCAGTTTGTGGTCCTAAGAGCAAGAGTTGTTTTCTGGTAAGAAGATTCACTATTGCGCTCCCATTGTCATACACAGGGCAAATATCACTGGCGTCTGTTCCCAGCAAGTACAGTGTATTGGACTGAAGAGGATCTACTGTTCTTGTCAGTTACCTAAGCAGAATTGAAATAGATATGGCCCGTGTGTGTAGTCAGCACAGTTCTTTTGTTCTGAGCAAGCTCACTGTTCTGGCCCTATAGGAAACACAGGAAAGTAGAAGAGTGCTCTTTTCTCAAAAGCAGAGTGTGTTTCTTGTAAGGCTAGCTAGCATTTGTTTCCCAGTCCTAAATGGAATTGAATCACATCCAGTTTCTGGTGCTACAAGCAAGAGCTGTTTTCTGGTAAGAAGGGTCACTATTGTGCTCCCATTGTCAGATACAGGGCAAATAAAACTGGCGTCTGTTCCCAGCAAATACAGTGTATTGGACTGAAGAGGATCTACTGTTCTTGTCAGTTTTCTAAGCAGAATTCAACTAGATATGGCCCGTGTGTGTAGGAAGCACAGTTCTTTTGTTCTGAGCAAGTTCACTGTTCTGGCCCTATAGGAAACACTGTAGAGTAGAAGAGCGCTCTTTTCTCAAAAGCAGAGTGTGTTTCTTGTAAGGCAAGCTAGTGTTTGTTTCCCAGTCAGAAATGGAGTTGAATCCCATGCAGTTTCTGGTCCTACGAGCAAGAGTTTTTTTCTGGTAAGGAAAGTCACTGTTGCGCTTCCATTGCCATACACTGTGCAAATACCACACGCGTCTGCTTCCAGCAAGTACCGTGTATTGGACTGAAGAGGATCTACTGTTCTTGTCAGTTTCCTAAGCAGAGTTGCACTAGATATGTCCCGTGTGTGTACAAAGCACAGTTCTTTTGTTCTGAGCAAGCTCACTGTTCGGAACAATTAGGAAACACAGTAGAGTAGAAGAGTGCTCTTTTCTCAAAAGCAGAGTGTGTTTCTTGTAAGGCGAGCTAGTGTTTGTTTCCCAGTCAGAAATGGAGTTGAATGCCATGCAGTTTCTGGTCCTACTAGCAAGAGTTGTTTTCTGTTAAGAAGAGTCACTATTGAGCTCCCATTGCCATACACAGTGCAAATAGCACTCGTGTCTGTTCTCAGCAAGTACAGTGTATTGGACTGAAAAGGAGCTACTGTTCTTGTCAGTTTCCTAAGCAGAGTTGAACTAGATATAGCCCGTGTGTGTAGGAAGCACAGTTCTTTTGTTCTGAGTTAGTTCACTGTTCGGATCCCTTAGGAAAAACAGTAGAGTAGAAGAGTACTCTTTTCTCAAAAGCAGAGTGTGTTTCTTGTAAGTCGACCTAGCGTTTGTTTCCCAGACCTAAGTGGAGTTGAATCCCATGCAGTTTCTGGTACTATGAGCAAGAGTTGTTTTCTGGTAAGGAAAGTCACTATTGCGCTCCCATTGCCATACACAGTGCAAATAGCACTGGCGTGTGTGCTCAGCAAGTACAGTGTATCGGACTGAAGAGGAGCTACTGTTCTTGTCAGTTTCTTAGCAGGTTTGAACTAGATATGGCCCGTGTGTGCAGGAAGCACAGTTCTTTTGTACTGAGCAAGCTCACCGTTCTGGCCCTATGGGAAACACAGTAGAGTAGAAGAGTGTTCTTTTCTCAAAAGCAGACTGTGTTTCTTGTAAGGCGATCTAGCGTTTGTTTCCCAGTCCTAAATGGAGTTGTGTCACATGCAGTTTTTTGTCCTATGAGCAAGAGTTGTTTTCTGGTAAGACGAGTCACTATTGTGCTCCAATTGCCCTACACAGTGCAAATAGCACTCGCGTCTGTTCCCAGCAAGTACAGTGTATTGGACTGAAGAGGATGTACTGTTCTTTTCAGTTTCCTAAGCAGAGTTGAACTAGATACGGCCCATGTGTGTAGGAAGCACAGTTCTTTTGTTCTGAGCAAGCTCATTGTTTGGACCCCATAGGAAACACCATAGAGTAGAATAGTGCTCTTTTCTCTAAATCACAGCGTCTTTCTTGTAAGGCGAGCTAGTGATTGTTTCCCAGTCCTAAATGGAGTTTAATCACATGCACTTTCTGGTCCTATGAGCAAGAGTTGTTTTCTGGTAAGGAAAGTCCCTATTGCGCTCCCATTGCCATACACAGTGCAAATAGCACTCCCGTCTGTTCCCAGCAAGTACAGTGTATGGGACTGAAGAGGAGCTACTGTTCTTGTCAGTTTCCTAAGCAGAGTTGAACTAGATATGGCCCGTGTGTTTAGGAAGCACAGTTCCTTTGTTCTGAGCAAGCTCACTCTTCTCGCCCTATAGGAACACAGTAGAGTAGAAGAGTGCTCTCTTCTCTAAAGCAGAGTGTGTTTCTTGTAAGGCGAGCTAGCGTTTGTTTCCCAGTCCTAAATGGAGTTGAATCCCATGCAGTTTCTGGTCCTACGAGCAAGAGTTGTTTTCTGGTAAGGAAAGTCACTATTGTGCTCCCATTGCCATACACAGTGCAATAGCACTCGCGTGTGATCCCAGCAAGTACAGTGTATCAGACTGAAGAGGAGTTACTGTTCTTGTCCGTTTCCTAAGCAGAGTTGAACTAGATATGTCCCATGTGTGTAGGAAGCACAGTTCTTTTGTTCTGAGCAAGCTAACTGTTCGGACCCCATAGGAAACACAGTAGAGTAGATGAGTGCTCTTTTCTCAAAAGCAGAGTGTGTTTCCTGTAAGGCGAGGTAGCGTTTGTTTCCCAGTCCTAAATGGAGTTGAATCACATGCAGTTTCTGGTCCTACGAGCAAGAGTTGTTTTCTGGTAAGGAAAGTCACTATTGCAATCCCATTGCCATACACAGTGCAAATAGCACTGGCGTCTGTTCCCAGCAAGTACAGTGTATCGGACTGAAGAGGAGCTACTGTTCTTGTCAGTTTCCTAAGCAGAGTTGAACTAGATATGGCCCGTGTGTGTAGGAAGCTCAGTTCTTATGTTCTGAGCAAGCTCACTGTTCTGGCCCTATAGGAAACACATTAGAGTAGAAGAGTGCTCTTTTCTCTAAAGCAGAGTGAGTTTCTTTTAAGGCAAGCTAGCGTTTGTTTCCCAGTCCTAAATGGAGTTGAATCACATGCAGTTTCTGCTCCTACGAGCAAGAGTTGTTTTCTGGTAAGGATAGTCACTATTATGCTCCCATTGCCATACACAGTGCAAATAGCACTCGCGTCTGTTCCCAGCAAGTACAGTGTATTGGACTGAATAGGACCTACTGTTCTTGTCAGTTTCCTAAGCAGAGTTGAACTGCATATGATCCGTGTGTGTACGAAGCACAGTTCTTTTGTTTTGAGCAAGCTTACTTTTTGGACCCCATAGGAAACACAGTAGACTAGAATAGTGCTCTTTTCTCTAAACCAGAGTGTTTTTCTTGTAAGGCGAGCTAGCGTTTGTTTCCCAGGCCTAAATATAGTTGAATCCCATGCAGTTTCTGGTCCTACGAGCAAGAGTTGTTTTCTGGTAAGAAGAGTCACTATTGTGCTCCCATTGTCATGCACAGGGCAAATTGTAATGGTGTCTGTTCCCAGCATGTACAGTGTATTGGACTGAGGAGGATCTACTGTTCTTGTCAGGTTCCTAAGCAGAGTTGAACTAGATAACGTCCGTGTGTGTAGGAAGCACAGTTTTTTTGTTCTGAGCAAGCTCACTGTTCTGGCCCTATAGGAAACACAGTAGAGTAGAAGAGTGCTCCTTTCTCAAAAGCAGAGTTTTTTTCTTGTGAGGCGAGCTAGCGTTTGTTTCCCAGTAAGAAATGGAGTTGAATCACATGCAGTTTGTGGTCCTATGAGCAAGAGTTGTTTTCTTGTAAGAAGAGTCACTATTGTGCTCCCATTGTCATACACAGGGCAAATAGCACTGAGGTCTGTTCCCAGCAAGTACAGTGTATTGGACTGAAGAGGATCTACTGTTCTTGTCAGTTTCCTAAGCAGAGTTTAACTAGATATTGCCCGTGTGTGTAGGAAGCACAGTTCTTTTGTTCTGAGCAAGCTCACTGTTCGGATCCCTTAGGAAAAACAGTAGAGTAGAAGAGTACTCTTTTCTCAAAAACAGAGTGTGTTTCTTGTAAGTCGACCTAGCGTTTGTTTCCCAGACCTAAGTGGAGTTGAATCCCATGCAGTTTCTAGTCCTACGAGCAAGAGTTGTTTTCTGGCAAAAGAGTCACTATTGAGCTCCCATGGCCATACACAGTGCAAATAGCACTCGCGTCTGTTCCCAGCAAGTACAGTGTATTGAACTGAAGAGGAGCTAATGTTCTTGTCATTTTCCTAAGCAGAGTTGAACTAGATATGGCCCATGTGTGTAGGAAGCACAGTTCTTTTGTTCTGAGCAAGCACACTGTTCGGACCCCATAAAAAATACAGTAGAGTAGAAGAGTGTTCTTTTCTCAAAAGCAGAGTATGTTTCTTGTAAGGCAAGCTAGCGTTTGTTTCCCAGTCCTAAATGGAGTTGAATCCCATGCAGTTTCTGATACTATGAGCAAGAGTTGTTTTCTGGTAAGGAAAGTCACTATTGCGCTCCCATTGCCATACACAGTGCAAATAGCACTGGCGTCTGTTCCCAGCAAGTACAGTGTATCAGACTGAAGAGGAGCTACTGTTCTTGTCAGTTTCCTAAGCAGAGTTGAACTAGATATGACCCGTGATGTAGGAAGCACAGTTCTTTTGTACTGAGCAAGCTCACCGTTCTGGCCCTATGGGAAACACAGTAGAGTAGAAGAGTGCTCTTTTCTCAAAAGCAGACTGTGTTTCTTGTAAGGCGAGCTAGCGTTTGTTTCCCAGTCCTAAATGGAGTTGAGTCACATGCAGTTTTTTGTCCTATGAGCAAGAGTTGTTTTCTGGTAAGACGAGTCACTATTGTGCTCCAATTGCCCTACACAGTGCAAATAGCACTCGCGTCTGTTCCCAGCAAGTACAGTGTATTGGACTGAAGAGGATCTACTGTTCTTTTCAGTTTCCTAAGCAGAGTTGAACTAGATATGGCCCATGTGTGTAGGAAGCACAGTTCTTTTGTTATGAGCAAGCTCATTGTTTGTACCCCATAGGAAACAGAGTAGAGTAGAACAGTGCTCTCAAAATCAGAGAGTCTTTCTTGTAAGGCGAGATAGTGTTTGTTTCCCAGTCCTAAATGGAGTTTAATCACATGCACTTTCTGGTCCTATGAGCAAGAGTTGTTTTCTGGTAAGGAAAGTCCCTATTGCGCTCCCATTGCCATACACAATGCAAATAGCACTCCCGTCTGTTCCCAGCAAGTACAGTGTATGGGACTGAAGAGGAGCTACTGTTCTTGTCACTTTCCTAAAAAGAGTTGAACTAGGTATGGCCTGAGTGTGTAGGAAGCACAGTTCTTTTGTTCTGAGCAAGATCACTGTTCGGAACCCATAGGAAACACAGTAGAGTACAAGAGTGCTATTTTCTCAAAAGCAGAGTGTGTTTCTTGTAAAGCGAGCTAGTGTTTTTTTCCCAGTCCTAAATGGAGTTGAATCACATGCAGTTTCTTGTCCTACGAGCAAGAGTTGTTTTCTGGTAAGAAGAGTCACTATTGCGCTCCCATTGTCATATACAGGGCAAATAGCACTGGCGTCTGTTTCCAGCATGTATAGTTTATTGGACTGAAGAGGATCTACTCTTCTTGTCAGGTTAATAAGCAGAGTTTAACTAGATATGGTCCGTGTGTGTAGTAAGCACAGTTCTTTTGTTCTGAGCAAGCTCACTGGTCAGACTCCATAGAAAACACAGTAGAGTAGAAGAGTGCTCTTTCCTCAAAATCAGAGTATGTTACTTGTAAGGCGAGCTAGCGTTTATTTCCAAGTCCTAAATGGAGTTGAATCACATGCAGTTTCGGGTCCTACGAGCAAGAGTTTTTTCTGGTAAGAGGAGTCACTATTGTGCTCCCATTGTCATACACAGGGCAAATAGCAATGGCGTCTGTTCCCAGCATGTACAGTGTATTGGAGTGAAGAGGATCTACTGTTCTTGTCAGGTTCCTAATCAGAGTTGAACTAGATATGGTCCGTGTGTAGGAAGCACCGTTCAGTTGTTCTGAGCAAGCTCACTGTTCTGGCCCTATAGGAAACACAGTAGAGTAGAAGAGTGCTCTTTTCTCAAAAGCAGAGTGTGTTTCTTGTAAGGCGAGCTAGCGTTTGTTTCTCAGTCCTAAATGGAGTTGAATCACATGCAGTTTCTTGTCCTATGAGCAAGAGTTGTTTTCTGGTAAGAAGAGTCACTATTGCGCTCCCATTGTCATATACAGGGCAAATAGCACTGGCGTCTGTTTCCAGCATGTATAGTTTATTGGACTGAAGAGGATGTACTCTTCTTGTCAGGTTAATAAGCAGAGTTGAACTAGATATGGTCCGTGTGTGTAGGAAGCACAGTTCTTTTGTTCTGAGCAAGCTCACTGTTCTGGCCCTATAGGAAACACAGTAGAGTAGAAGAGTGCTCTTTTCTCTAAAGCAGAGGGTGTTTCTTGTAAGGCGAGCTAGCGTTTGTTTCCCAGTCAGAAATGGTGTTGAATCACATGCAGTTTGTGGTCCTATGAGCAAGAGTTGTTTTCTTGTAAGAAGAGTCACTATTGTGCTCCCATTGTTATACACAGGGCAAATAGCACTGGCGTCTGTTCCCAGCAAGTACAGTGTATCGGACTGAAGAGGATCTACTGTTCTTGTCAGTTTCCTAAGCAGAATTCAAATAGATATGGCGTGTGTTTGTAGTCAGCACAGTTCATTGTTCTGAGCAAGCTCACTGTACTGGCCCTATAAAAAGCACAGTAGAGTAGAAGAGTGCTCTTTTCTCAAAAGCAGAGTGTGTTTCTTGTAAGGCGAGCTAGCGTTTGTTTCTCAGTCCTAAATGGAGTTGAATCACATGCAGTTTTTGGTCCTACGAGCAAGAGTTGTTTTCTGGTAAGGAAAGTCACTATTGTGCTCCCATTGCCATACACAGAGCAAATAGTACTCGCGTCTGTTCCCAGCAAGTACAGTGTATTGGACTGACGAGGAGCTACTGTTCTTGTCAGGTTCCTAAGCAGACTTGAATTAGATATGGCCCGTGTGTGTAGGAAGCACAGTTCTTTTGTTCTGAGCAAGCTCACTGTTCAGACCCCATAGGAAACACAGTAGAGTAGAAGAGTGCTCTTTTCTCAAAAGCAGAGTGTGTTTCTTGTAAGGAAAGCTAGTGTTTGTTTCCCAGACAGGAATGGAGTTGAATCCCATGCAGTTTCTGCTCCTACGAGAAAGAGTTGTTTTCTGATAAGAAGAGTCACTATTGCGCTCCCATTGCCATACACAGTGCAAATAGCACACGCGTCTGTTCCCAGCAAGTACAGTGTATTGGACTGAAGAGGATCTTCTGTTCTTGTCAGTTTCCTAAGCAGAATTGAACTAGATATGGCCGTGTCTGTAGGAAGCACAGTTCTTTTGTTCTGAGCAAGCTCACTGTTTGGACCCCATAGGAAACACAGTAGAGTAGAAGAGTGATCTTTTCTCAAAAGCAGAGTGTGTTTCTTGTAAGGCGACCCAGCGTTTATTTCCCAGTTCTAAATGGAGTTGAATCACATGCAGTTTTCGGTCCTATGAGCAAGAGTTGTTTTCTGGTAAGGAAAGTCACTATTGCGCTCCCATTGCCATACACAGTGCAAATAGCACTCGCGTCTGTTCACAGCGAGTACAGTGTATTGGACTGAATAGGATCTACTGTTCTTGTCAGGTTCCTAAGCAGAGTTGAACTAGATATGGTCCGTGTGTGTAGGAAGCACAGTTCTTTTGTTCTGAGCAAGCTCACTGTTCTCGCCCTATAGGAAACACAGTAGAGTAGAAGAGTGCTCTTTTCTCTAAAGCAGAGGGTGTTTCTTGGAAGGCGAGCTAGCGTTTGTTTCCCAGTCAGAAATGGAGTTGAATCACATGCAGTTTGTGGTCCTATGAGCAAGAGTTGTTTTCTTGTAAGAAGAGTCACTATTGTGCTCCCATTGTCATACACAGGGCAAAGAGCATTGGCGTCTGTTCCCAGTAAGTACAGTGTATCGGACTGAAGAGGATCTACTGTTCTTGTCAGTTTCCTAAGCAGAATTCAAATAGATATGGCGTGTGTGTGTAGTCAGCACAGTTCATTGTTCTGAGCAAGCTCACTGTACTGGCCCTATAAAAAGCACAGTAGAGTAGAAGAGTGCTCTTTTCTCAAAAGCAGAGTGTGTTTCTTGTAAGGCGAGCTAGCGTTTGTTTCCCAGTCCTAAATGGAGTTGAATCACATGCAGTTTTTGGTCCTACGAGCAAGAGTTGTTTTCTGGTAAGGAAAGTCACTATTGTGCTCCCATTGCCATACACAGTGCAAATAGCACTCGCGTCTGTTCACAGTGAGTACAGTGTATTGGACTGACGAGGAGCTCTTTTCTTGTCAGTTTCCTAAGCAGAGTTGAACTAGATATGGCCCGTGTGTTTAGGAAGCACAGTTCTTTTGTTCTGAGCAAGCTCACTGTTCGAACCCCATAGGAAATACTGTAGAGTAGAAGAGCGCTCTTTTTTCAAAAGCAGAGTGTGTTTCTTGTAAGGCGTGCTAGTGTTTGTTTCCCAGTCAGAAATGGAGTTGAATCCCATGCAGTTTCTGGTCCTACGAGCAAGAGTTTTTTTCTTGTAAGGAAAGTCACTATTGTGCTTCCATTGCCATACACTGTGCAAATACCACACGCGTCTGCTTCCAGCAAGTACCGTGTATTGGACTGAAGAGGAGCTACTGTTCTTGTCAGTTTCCTAAGCAGAGTTGAACTAGATATGGACCGTGAGTGTACAAAGCACAGTTCTTTTGTTCTGAGCAAGCTCACTGTTCGGAACAATTAGGAAACACAGTAGAGTAGAAGAGTGCTCTTTTCTCAAAAGCAGAGTGTGTTTCTTGTAAGGCGAGCTAGTGTTTGTTTCCCAGTCAGAAATGGAGTTGAATGCCATGCAGTTTCTGGTCCTATGAGCAAGAGTTGTTTTCTGGTAAGAAGAGTCACTATTGTGCTCCCATTGCCATGCACAGGGCAAATAACAATGGTGTCTGTTCCCAGTATGTACAGTGTATTGGACTGAGGAGGACCTACTGTTCTTGTCAGGTTCCTAAGCATAGTTGAAGTAGATATGGCCCGTGTGTATAGGAAGCACAGTTCTTTTGTTCTAAGCAAGCTCACTGTTTAGACCCCTTAGGAAACACAGTAGAGTAGAAGAGTGCTCTTTTGTCAAAATCAGAGAGTCTTTCTTGTAAGGCGAGCTAGTGTTTGTTTCCCAGTCCTAAATGGAGTTTAATCACATGCACTTTCTGGTCCTAATAGCAAGAGTTGTTTTCTGGTAAGGAAAGTCCCTATTGCGCTCCCATTGCCATACACAGTGCAAATAGCACTCCCGTCTTTTCCCAGCAAGTACAGTGTATCGGACTGAAGAGGATCTACTGTTCTTGTCAGTTTCCTAAGCAGAGTGGAACTAGATATGGCCCGTGTGTAGGAAGCACAGTTCTTTTGTTCTGAGCAAGCTCACTCTTCTGGCCCTATAGGAAACACAGTAGAGTAGAAGTGTGCTCTCTTCTCAAAACCAGAGTGTGTTTCTTGTAAGGCGAGCTAGCGTTTGTTTCCCAGTCCTAAAGGGAGTTGAATCACATGAAGTTTCTGGTCCTATGAGCAAGCGTTGTTTTATGGTAAGAATAGTCACTATTGCGCTGCCATTGCAATACACAGGACAAATAGCACTGGCGTCTGTTCCCAGCAAGTACAGTGTATTGGACTGAATAGGATCTACTGTTCTTGTCAGGTTCCTAAGCAGAGTTGAACTAGATATGGCCCGTGTGTGTAGGAAGCACAGTTCTTATGTTCTGAGCAAGCTCACTGCTCTGGCCCCATAGGAAACACAGTAGAGTAGAAGAGTGCTCTTTTCTCAAAAGCAGAGTGTGTTTCTTGTAAGGCGAGCTAGTGTTTGTTTCCCAGTCAGAAATGGAGTTCAATGCCATGCAGTTTCTGGTCCTACGAGCAAGAGTTGTTTTCTGGTAAGAAGATTCACTATTGCGCTCCCATTGTCATACACAGGGCAAATAGCACTGGCGTCTGTTCCCAGCAAGTACAGTGTATTGGACTGAAGAGGAGCTACTGTTCTTGTCAGTTACCTAAGCAGAATAGAAATAGATATGGCCCGTGTGTGTAGTCAGCACAGTTCTTTTGTTCTGAGCATGCTCACTGTTCTGGCCCTATAGGAAACACAGGAAAGTAGAAGAGTGCTCTTTTTTCAAAAGCAGAGTGTGTTTCTTGTAAGGCTAGCTAGCATTTGTTTCCCAGTCCTAAATGGAATTGAATCACATGCAGTTTCTGGTCCTACAAGCAAGAGCTGTGTTCTGGTAAGAAGAGTCACTATTGTGCTCCCATTGTCATATACAGGGCAAATAACACTGGCGTCTGTTCCCAGCAAGTACAGTGTATTGGACTGAAGAGGATCTACTGTTCTTGTCAGTTTTCTAAGCAGAATTCAACTAGATATGGCCCGTGTGTGTAGGAAGCACAGTTCTTTTGTTCTGAGCAAGCTCACTGTACTGGCCATATAGGAAATACAGTAGAGTAAAAGAGTGCTCTTTTCTCAAAAGCAGAGTGTGTTTCTTGTAAGAAGAGCTAGCATGTTTCCCAGTCCTAAATGGAGTTGAATCACATGCAGTTTCTGTTCCTAAGAGCAAGAGTTGTTTTCTGGTAAGAAGAGTCACTATTGCGCTCCCATTGCCATACACAGAGCAAATAGCACACGATTCTGTTCCCAGCAAGTACAGTGTATTGGACTGAAGAGGATCTACTCTTCTTGTCAGTTTCCTAAGCAGAATTGAACTAGTTATGGCCGTGTGTGTACGAAGCCCAGTTCTTTTGTTCTGAACATGTACACTATTCTGGAGATATAGGAAACATGTAGAGTAGAAGAGTGCTCTTTTCTCAAAAGCAGAATGTGTTTCTTGTAAGGCGACCTAGCGTTTGTTTCCCAGTCCTAAATGGAGTTGAATCACATGCAGTTTCTGGTCCTACGAGCAAGAGTTGTTTTCTGGTAAGAAGAGTCACTATTGTGCTATCATTGCCATACACAGTGCAAATAGCACTCGCGTCTGTTCCCAGCAAGTACAGTGTATTGGACAGAAAAAACTCTACTGTTCTTGTCAGTTTCCTAAGCTGAATTGAACTAGATATGGCCCGTGTGTGGAGGAAGCACAGTTCTTTTGTTCTGAGCAAGCTCACTTTTCGGACCCCATGGGAAACACAGTAGAGCAGAAGTGTGCTCTTTTTTCAAAAGCAGAGTGTGTTTCTTGTAAGGCTAGCTAGTGTTTGTTTCCCAGTCAGAAACGGAGTTGAATCCCATGCAGTTTCTGGTCCTACAACCAAGAGTTGTTTTCTGGTAAGAAGAGTCACTATTGCACTCCTATTGCCATACACAGTGCAAATAGCACTCGCGTCTGCTCCCAGCAAGTACAGTGTATTGGAAAGAAGCAGAGCTGCTGTTCTTGTCAGTTTCCTAAGCAGAGTTGAACTAGATATAGCCCGTGTGTGTAGGAAGCACAGTTCTTTGGTTCTGAGCAAGCTCATTGTTCTGGCCCTATAGGAAACACAGTAGAGTAGAGGAGTGCTCTTTTCTCAAAAGCAGAGTGTGTTTCTTGTAAGGAGAGGTAGCGTTTGTTTCCAAGTCCTAAATGCAGTTGAATCACATGCAGTTTCTGATCCTACGAGCAAGAGTTGTTTTCTGGTAAGAAGAGTCACTATTGCGCTTCCATTGCCATACACGTTGCAAATAGCACTCGCTTTTTTTCCCAGCAAGTACAGTGTATTGGACAGAATAGGAGATACTTTTCTTGTCAGTTTCCTAAGCAGAGTTGAACTAGATATGGCCCGTGTGTGTAGGAAGCACAGTTCTTTTGTTCTGAGGAAGCTCACTGTTCTGGCCTTATAGGAAACACAGTAGAGTAGAAGAGTACTCTTTTCTCAAAAGCAGAGTGTGTTTCTTGTAAGGCGAGCTAGCGTTTGTTTCCCAGTCCTAAATGGAGTTGAATCTCATGCAGTTTCTGGTCCTACGAGCAAGAGTTGTTTTCTGGTAAGAAGAGTCACTATTGCGCTCCCATTGTCATACACAGTGCAAATATCACTGGCGTCTGTTACCAGCAAGTACAGAGTATTGGACTGAAGAGGAGATACTGTTCTTGTCAGTTTTCTAAGCAGAGTTGAACTAGATATGGCCCCTGTGTGTAGGAAGCACAGTTCTTTTGTTCTGAGCAAGCTCACTGTTCGGACACCATAGGAAACACAGTAGAGTCGAAGAGTGCTCTATTCTCAAATGCAGAGTGTGTTTCTTGTAAGGCGAGCTAGCGTTTGTGTCCCAGTCCTAAATGGAGTTGAATCACATGCAGTTTCTGGTCCTACGAGCATGAGTTGTTTTCTGGTAAGAAGAGTCACTATTGTACTCCCTTTATCATACACAGGGCAAATAGCACTTGCGTCTGTTCCCAGCATGTACAGTGTATTGGCATGAAGAGGATCTACTGTTCTTGTCAGTTTCCTAAGCAGAGTCGAACTAGATATGGCCCGTGTGTGTAGGAAGCACAGTTCTTTTGTTCTGAGCAAGCTCACTGTTCTGGCCCTGGAGTAAACACAGTAGAGTAGATGAGTGCTCTTTTCTCAAAAGCAGAGTGTGTTTCTTGTAAGGAGAGCTAGCGTTTGTTTCCCAGTCCTAAATGGAGTTGAATCCCATGCAGTTTCTGGTCCTACGAGCAAGAGTTGTTTTCTGGTAAGAAGAGTCACTCTTGTGCTATCATTGCCATACACAGTGCAAATAGCACTCGCGTCTGTTCCCAGCAAGTACAGTGTATTGGACAGAAGAAAAGCTACTGTTCTTGTCAGTTTCCTAAGCAGAGTTGAACTAGATATGACCCGTGTGTGTGAAGCACAGTTCTTTTGTTCTGAGCAAGCTCATTTTTCGGACCCCATGGGAAACACAGTAGAGTAGAAGAGTGCTCTTTTTTCCAAAGCAGAGTGTGTTTCTTGTAAGGCTAGCTAGTGTTTGTTTCCCAGTCAGAAACGGAGTTGAATCCCATGCAGTTTCTGGTCCTACGTGCAAGAGTTGTTTTCTGGTAAGAAGATTCACTATTGCACTCCCATTGTCATACACAGGGCAAATATCACTGGCGTCTGTTCCCAGCAAGTACAGTGTATTGGACTGAAGAGGATCTACTGTTCTTGTCAGTTACCTAAGCAGAATTGAAATAGATATGGCCCGTGTGTGTAGTCAGCACAGTTCTTCTGTTCTGAGCAAGCTCACTGTTCTGGCCCTATAGGAAACACAGGAAAGTAGAAGAGTGCTCTTTTTTCAAAAGCAGAGTGTGTTTCTTGTAAGGCTAGCTAGCATTTGTTTCCCAGTCCTAAATGGAATTGAATCACATGCAGTTTCTGGTCCTACAAGCAAGAGCTGTGTTCTGGTAAGAAGAGTCACTATTGTGCTCCCATTGTCATATACAGGGCAAATAACACTGGCGTCTGTTCCCAGCAAGTACAGTGTATTGGACTGAAGAGGATCTACTGTTCTTGTCAGTTTTCTAAGCAGAATTCAACTAGATATGGCCCGTGTGTGTAGGAAGCACAGTTCTTTTGTTCTGAACAAGCTCACTGTACTGGCCATATAGGAAATACAGTAGAGTAGAAGAGTGCTCTTTTCTCAAAAGCAGAGTGTGTTTCTTGTAAGGAGAGCTAGCATGTTTCCCAGTCCTAAATGGAGTTGAATCACATACAGTTTCTGTTCCTATGAGCAAGAGTTGTTTTCTGGTAAGAAGAGTCACTATTGCGCTCCCATTGCCATACACAGAGCAAATAGCACACGATTCTGTTCCCAGCAAGTACAGTGTATTGGACTGAAGAGGATCTACTCTTCTTGTCAGTTTCCTAAGCAGAATTGAACTAGTTATGGCCGTGTGTGTACGAAGCCCAGTTCTTTTGTTCTGATCAAGTACACTATTCTGGAGATATAGGAAACATGTAGAGTAGAAGAGTGCTCTTTTCTCAAAAGCAGAATGTGTTTCTTGTAAGGCAACCTAGGGTTTGTTTCCCAGTCCTAAATGGAGTTGAATCACATGCAGTTTCTGGTCCTACGAGCAAGAGTTGTTTTCTGGTAAGAAGAGTCACTATTGTGCTATCATTGCCATACACAGTGCAAATAGCACTCGCGTCTGTTCCCAGCAAGTACAGTGTATTGGACAGAAGAAACTCTACTGTTCTTGTCAGTTTCCTAAGCAGAGTTGAACTAGATATGGCCCGTGTGTGTAGGAAGCACAGTTCTTTTGTTCTGAGCAAGCTCACTGTTCGGACCCCATGGGAAACACAGTAGAGTAGAAGAGTGCTCTTTTTTCAAAAGCAGAGTGTGTTTCTTGTAAGGCTAGCTAGTGTTTGTTTCCCAGTCAGAAACGGAGTTGAATCCCATGCACTTTCTGGTCCTACAACCAAGAGTTGTTTTCTGGTAAGAAGAGTCACTATTGCACTCCCATTGCCATACACAGTGCAAATAGCACTCGCGTCTGCTCCCAGCATGTACATTGTATTGGACTGAAGAGGATCTACTGTTCTTGTCAGTTTCCTGAGCAGAGTTGAACTAGATATGGCCTGTGTGTGTAGGAAGCATAGTTCTTTTGTTCTGAGCAAGCTCACTGTTCGGACAACACAGGAAACACAGTAGAGTAGAAGAGTGCTCTTTTATCAAAAGCAGAGTGTGTTTCTTGTATGGTGACCTAGCGTTTGTTTCCCAGTACTAAATGGAGTTTAATCACATGCAGTTTTTGGTCCTACGAGCAAGAGTTGTTTTCTGGTAAGGAAAGTCACTATTGTGCGTCCTTTGCCATACACAGTGCAAATAGCACTGTCGTCTGTTCCCAGCAAGTACAGTGTATTGGACTGAAGAGGAGCTACTATTCTTGTCAGTTTCCTAAGCACAATGTAAGTAGATATGGCCCTTGTGTGTAGGAAGCACAGTTCATTTGTTAAGAGCAAGCTCTCTCTTCTGGCCCTATAGAAAACACAGTAGAGTAGAAGAGTGCTCTTTTCTCAAAAGCAGAGTGTGTTTCTTGTAAGACGAGCTACCGTTTGTTTCCCAGTCCTAAATAGAGTTGAATCACATGCAGTTTCTGGTCCTACGAGCAAGAGTTGTTTCCTGTAAGAAGAGTCACTATTGCGCTTCCATTGGCATACACAGTGCAAATAGCACTGGTGCCTGTTCCCAGCAAGTACAGTGTATTGGACAGAAGAGGAGGTACTGTTCTTGTCAGTTTCCTAAGCAGACTTGAATTAGATATGGCCCGTGTGTGTAGGAAGCACAGTTCTTTTGTTCTGAGCAAGCTCACTGTTCGGACACCACAGGAAACACAGTAGAGTAGAAGAGTGCTCTTTTCTCAAAAGCAGAGTGTGTTTCTTGTAAGGCGACCTAGCGTTTGTGTCCCAGCCCTAAATGGAGTTGAATCACATGCAGTTTCAGGTCCTACGAGCAAGAGTTGTTTTATGGTAAGAAGACTCACTATTGCACTCCCTTTGTCATACACAGGGCAAAAAGCACTTGCGTCTGTTCCCAGCATGTACAGTGTATTGGCATGAAGAGGATCTACTGTTCTTGTCAGTTTCCTAAGCAGAGTTGAACTAGATATGGCCCATGTGTGTAGGAAGCACAGTTCTTTTGTTCTGAGGAAGCTCACTGTACTGGCCCTATAGGAAACACAGCAGAGTAGATGAGTGCTCTTTTCTCAAAAGCAGAGTGTGTTTCTTGTAAGGTGAGCTAGCGTTTGTTTCCCAGTCCTAAATAAAGTTGAATCACATGCAGGTTTTGGTCCTACGAGCAAGAGTTGTTTTCTGGTAAGGAAAGTCACTATTGCGCTCCCATTTCCATACAAAGTGCAAATAGCACTCGCGTCTGTTCCCAGCAAGTACAGTGTATTGGACTGAAGTGGAGCTACTGTTCTCGTCAGTTTCCTAAGCAGAGTTGAACTGGATATGGCCCGTGTTTGTAGGAAGCACAGTTCTTTTGTTCTGAGTAAGCTCACTGTTCTGGCCCTATGGGAAACACAGTAGAGTAGAAGAGTGCTCTTTTCTCAAAAGCAGAGTGTGTTTGTTGTAAGGCGAGCTAGTGTTTTTTTCCCAGTCCTAAATGGAGTTGAATCCCATGCAGTTTCTGGTCCTACGAGCAAGAGTTGTTTTCTGGTAAGAAGAGTGACTATTGCGCTTCCATTGCCATACACAGTGCAAATAGCACTCGCTTCTCTTCCCAGCAAGTACAGTGTATTGGACAGAATAAGAGATACTGTTCTTGTCAGTTTCCTAAGCAGAGTTGAACTAGATATGGCCCGTGTGTGTAGGAAGCACAGTTCTTTTGTTCTGAGGAAGCTCACTGTTCTGGCCTTATAGGAAACACCGTAGAGTAGAAGAGTGCTCTTTTCTCAAAAGCAGAGTGTGTTTTTTGTAAGGTGAACTAGCGTTTGTTTCCCAGTCCTAAATGGAGTTGAATCCCATGCAGTTTATGGTCCTATGAGCAAGAGTTGTTTTCTGGTAAGAAGAGTCACTATTGCGCTCCCATTGACATACACAGTGCAAATAGCACTGGCGTCTGTTCCCAGCAAGTACAGTGTATTGGACTGAAGAGGAGCTACTGTTCTTGTCAGTTTCCTAAGCAGAGTTTAACTAGATATGGCCCGTGTGTGTAGGAAGCACAGTTCTTTTGTTCTGAGCAAGCTCACTGTTCAGACACTATAGGAAAAACAGTAGAGTAGAAGTGTGCCCTTTTCTCAAAAGCAGAGCGTGTTTCTTGTAAGGCGAGCTAGCATTTGTTTCCCAGTCCTAAGTGGAGTTGAATCACATGCAGTTTCTGGTCCTACGAGCAAGAGTTGTTTTCTGGTAAGAAGAGACACTATTGTGCTCCCATTGTCATACACAGGGCAAATAGCACTGGCGTCTTTTCCCAGCACGTAGAGTGTATTGGACTGAAGAGGATCTACTGTTCTTGTCAGTTTCCTAAGCAGACTTGAATTAGATATGGCCCGTGTGTGTAGGAAGCACAGTTCTTTTGTTCTGAGCAAGCTCACTGTTCGGACACCACAGGAAACACAGTAGAGTAGAAGAGTGCTCTTTTCTCAAAAGCAGAGTGTGTTTCTTGTAAGGCGACCTAGCGTTTGTGTCCCAGCCCTAAATGGAGTTGAATCACATGCAGTTTCTGGTCCTAAGAGCAAGAGTTGTTTTATGGTAAGAAGACTCACTATTGCACTCCCTTTGTCATACACAGGGCAAAAAGCACTTGCGTCTGTTCCCAGCATGTACAGTGTATTGGCATGAAGAGGATCTACTGTTCTTGTCAGTTTCCTAAGCAGAGTTGAACTAGATATGGCCCATGTGTGTAGGAAGCACAGTTCTTTTGTTCTGAGGAAACTCACTGTACTGGCCCTATAGGAAACACAGCAGAGTAGATGAGTGCTCTTTTCTCAAAAGCAGAGTGTGTTTCTTGTAAGGTGAGCTAGCGTTTGTTTCCCAGTCCTAAATAAAGTTGAATCACATGCAGGTTTTGGTCCTACGAGCAAGAGTTGTTTTCTGGTAAGGAAAGTAACTATTGCGCTCCCATTTCCATACAAAGTGCAAATAGCACTCGCGTCTGTTCCCAGCAAGTACAGTGTATTGGACTGAAGTGGAGCTACTGTTCTCGTCAGTTTCCTAAGCAGAGTTGAACTGGATATGGCCCGTGTTTGTAGGAAGCACAGTTCTTTTGTTCTGAGTAAGCTCACTGTTCTGGCCCTATGGGAAACACAGTAGAGTAGAAGAGTGCTCTTTTCTCAAAAGCAGAGTGTGTTTGTTGTAAGGCGAGCTAGTGTTTTTTTCCCAGTCCTAAATGGAGTTGAATCCCATGCAGTTTCTGGTCCTACGAGCAAGAGTTGTTTTCTGGTAAGAAGAGTGACTATTGCGCTTCCATTGCCATACACAGTGCAAATAGCACTCGCTTCTCTTCCCAGCAAGTACAGTGTATTGGACAGAATAAGAGATACTGTTCTTGTCAGTTTCCTAAGCAGAGTTGAACTAGATATGGCCCGTGTGTGTAGGAAGCACAGTTCTTTTGTTCTGAGGAAGCTCACTGTTCTGGCCTTATAGGAAACACCGTAGAGTAGAAGAGTGCTCTTTTCTCAAAAGCAGAGTGTGTTTTTTGTAAGGTGAACTAGCGTTTGTTTCCCAGTCCTAAATGGAGTTGAATCCCATGCAGTTTATGGTCCTATGAGCAAGAGTTGTTTTCTGGTAAGAAGAGTCACTATTGCGCTCCCATTGACATACACAGTGCAAATAGCACTGGCGTCTGTTCCCAGCAAGTACAGTGTATTGGACTGAAGAGGAGCTACTGTTCTTGTCAGTTTCCTAAGCAGAGTTTAACTAGATATGGCCCGTGTGTGTAGGAAGCACAGTTCTTTTGTTCTGAGCAAGCTCACTGTTCAGAAACTATAGGAAAAACAGTAGAGTAGAAGTGTGCCCTTTTCTCAAAAGCAGAGCGTGTTTCTTGTAAGGCGAGCTAGCATTTGTTTCCCAGTCCTAAGTGGAGTTGAATCACATGCAGTTTCTGGTCCTACGAGCAAGAGTTGTTTTCTGGTAAGGAAAGTCACTATTGTGCTCCCATTGCCATACACAGTGCAAATAGCACTCGCGTCTGTTCCCAGCAAGTACAGTGTATTGGACTTAAAAAGGAGCTACTGTTCTTGTCAGTTTCCAAAGCAGAGTTGAACTACATATGGTCCGTGTGTTTAGGAAGCACAGTTCTTTTGTTCTGAGCAAGCTCACTGTTTGGACCCCATAAGAAAAACAGTAGAGTAGAAGAGTGCTCTTTTCTCTAAAGCAGAGTGTGTTTCTTGTAAGGCGAGCTAGCTTTTGTTTCCCAGTCCTAAATGGAGTTGAATCCCAAGCAGTTTCTGGTCCTAAGAGCAAGAGTTGTTTTCTGGTAAGGAAAGTCACTATTGTGCTCCCATTGCCATACACAGTGCAAATAGAACTCACGTCTGTTCCCAACAAGTACAGTGTATTGGAGTGAAGAGGAGCTACTGTTCTTCTCAGTTTCCTAAGCAGAGTTGAACTAGATATGTCCCGTGTGTCTAGGAAGCACAGTTATTATGTTCTGAGCAAGCTCATTGTTCTGGCGCTATAGGAAACACAGTAGAGTAGAAGAGTGCTCTTTTCTCTCAAGCAGAGTGTGTTTCTTTTAAGGCGAGCTCGTGTTTGTTTCCCAGTCCTAAATGGAGTTGAGTCACAGGCAGTTTTGGGAACTACCAGCAAGAGTTGTTTTCTGGTAAGGAAAGTCACTATTGCGCTCCCATTGCCATACACAGTACAAATAGCACTCGCGTCTGTTCCCAGGAATTACAGTGTATCGGACTGAAGAGGAGCTACTGTTCTTGTCAGTTTCCTAAGCAGAGTTGAACTAGATATGGCCCGTGTGTGTAGGAAGCACAGTTCTTATGTTCTGAGCAAGCTCACTGTTCTGGCCCTATAGGAAACACAGTAGAGTAGATGAGTGCTCTTTTATCTAAAGCAGAGTGTGTTTCTTGTAAGGCGAGCTAGCGTTTGTTTCCCAGTCCTAAATGGAGTTGAATCACATGCAGTTTCTGGTCCTACGAACAAGAGTTGTTTTCTGGTAAGGAAAGTCACTGTTGTGCTCCCATTGCCATACACAGTGCAAATATCACTCCTGTCTGTTCCCTGCAAGTACAGTGTATTGGACTGAAGAGGATCTACTGTTCTTGTCAGGTTCCTAAGCAGAGTTGAAATAGATATGGCCCGTGTGTGTAGAAAGCACAGTTATTATGTTCTGAGCAAGCTCACTGTTCTGGCCCTGTAGGAAACACAGTAGAGTTGAAGAGTGCTTTCTCTCTAAAGTAGAGTGTATTTCTTGTAAGGCGAGCTCGCATTTGTTTCCCAGTCCTAAATAGAGTTGAGTCACATGCAGTTTTTGGTTCTATGAGCAAGAGTTGTTTTCTGGTAAGAAGAGTCACTATTGCGCTCCAAATGCCACACACAGTGCAAATAGCACTCGTGTCTGTTCCCAGCAAGTACAGTGTATCCGACTGAAGAGCAGCTACTGTTCTTGTCAGTTTCCTAAGCAGAGTTGAACTAGATATGGCCCGTGTGTGTAGGAAGGACAGTTCTTATGTTCTGAGCAAGCTCACTGTTCTGGCACTACAGGAAACACAGTAGAGTAGATGAGTAATCTTTTCTCAAAAGCAGAGTGTGTTTCTTGTAAGGCAAGCTATCGTTTGTTTCCCAGTCCTAAATGGAGTAGAATCACATCAAGTTTCTGGTCCTACGAACAAGAGTTGTTTTCTGGTAATGAAAGTCAAATTGTGCTCCCATTGCCATACACAGTGCAAATAGCACTCGCGTCTGTTCCCAGCAAGTACAGTGTATTGCACTGAATAGGTGCAATTGTTCTTGTCAGTTTCCTAAGTAGAGTTGAACTAGATATTATCCATGTGTGTAGGAAGCACAGTTCTTTTGTTCTGAGCAAGCTCACTGTTTGGACCCCATAGGAAACACAGTAGAGTAGAAGAGTGCTCTTTTCTCAAAAGCAGAGTGTGTTTTTTGTAAGGCAAGCTAGCGTTTGTTTCTCAGTCCTAAATGGAGTTGAATACATGCAGTTTCTGGTCCTACGAGCAAGAGTTGCTTTCTGGTACAGTCACTATTGCGCTCCCATTGCCATATACAGTGCACATAGCACTCCCGTCTGTTCGCAGAAAGTACAGTGTATTGGACTGAAGAGGAGCTAGTGTTCTTGTCAGGTTCATAAACAGAGTTGAACTAGATATGGCCCGTGTGTCTAGGAAGCACAGTTCATTTGTTCTGAGCAAGCTCACTGTTCTGGCCCTATAGGAAACACAGTAAAGTAGAAGAGTGCTCTTTTCTCAAAAGCAGAGTGGTTTTTGTAAGGCGAGCTAGCGTTTGTTTCCTAGTCCTAAATGGAGTTGAATCACATGCAGTTTCTGGTCCTACAAACAAGAGTTGTTTTCTGGTAAGGAAAGTCACTATTGCGCTCCAATTGCCAAACACAGTGCAAATAGCACTCGCGTCTGTTCCCAGCAATTACAGAGTATCGGACTGAAGAGGATCTACTGTTCTTGTCAGTTTCCTAAGCAGAGTTGAACTAGATATGGTCCGTGTGTGTAGGAAGCACAGTTCTTTTGTTCTGAGCAAGCTCACTGTTTGGACCCCTAGGAAACACAGTGGAGTAGAAGAGTGCTCTTTTCTCTAAAGCAGAGTGTTTTTCTTGTAAGGCGAACTAGCATTTGTTTCCCAGTCCTAAATGGCGTTGAATCACATGCAGTTTGTGGTCCTATGAGCAAGAGTTGTTTTCTGGTAAGGAAAGTCACTATTGTGCTCCCATTGCCATACACAGTGCAAATAGAACTCGTGTCTGTTCCCAGCAAGTACAGTGTATTGGACTGAAGAGGAGCTACTGTTCTTCTCAGTTTCCTAAGCAGAGTTGAACTAGATAAGGCCCGTGTGTCTAGGAAGAACACTTCATTTGATCTGAGCAAGCTCACTGTTCTGGCCCTATAGGAAACACAGTAGAGTAGAAGAGTGCTCTTTTTGCAAAAGCAGAGTGTGTTTTTGTAAGGCGAGCTAGCATTTGTTTCCCAGTCCTAAATGGCGTTGAATCACATGCAGTTTCTATTCTTACGAGCAAGAGTTGTTTTCTGGTAAGGAAAGTCACTATTGTGTTTTCATTGCCATACACAGTGCAAATAGCACTGGCGTCTGATCGCAGCAAGTACAGTGTATTGGACTGAAGAGGATCTACTGTTCTTGTCAGGTTCCTAAGCAGAATTGAACTAGATATGGCCGTGTGTGTAGGAAGCACAGTTCTTTTGTTCTGACCAAGCTCACTGTTTGGACCCCATAGGAAACACAGTAGAGTAGAAGAGTGCTCTTTTCTCTAAAGCAGAGTGTGTTTCTTGTAAGGCGAGCTAGCTTTTGTTTCCCAGTCTTAAATGGAGTTGAATCCCATGCAGTTTCTGTTCCTAAGAGCAAGAGTTGTTTTCTGGTAAGGAAAGTCACTATTGCGCTCCCATTGCCATACACAGTACAAATAGCACTCGCGTCTGTTCCCAGGAATTACAGTGTATTGGACTGAAGAGGAGCTACTGTTCTTGTCAGTTTCCTCAGCAGAGTTGAACTAGATATGGCCGGTGTGTGTAGGAAGCACAGTTCTTCTGTTCTGATCAAGCTCACTGTTCTGGCCCTATAGGAAACACAGTAGAGTAGATGAGTGCTCTTTTATCTAAAGCAGAGTGTGTTTCTTGTAAGGCGAGCTAGCGTTTGTTTCGTAGTCCTAAATGGAGTTGAAACCCATGCAGTTTCTGGTACTACAAGCAAGAGTTGTTTTCTGGTAAGAAGAGTCACTATTGTGCTGACATTGCCATACACAGGACAAATAGCACTGGCGTCTGATCGCAGCAAGTACAGTGTATGGACTGAAGAGGATCTACTGTTCTTGTCAGGTTCCTAAGCAGAATTGAACTAGATATGGCCGTGTGTGTAGGAAGCACAGTTCTTTTGTTCTGAGCAAGATCACTGTTCGGTCCCCATAGGAAACACAGTAGAGGAGAAGAGTGCTCTTTTCTCAAAAGCAGAGTGTGTTTTTTGTAACACAAGCAATCGTTTGTTTCCCAGTCCTAAATGGAGTTGAATCACATGCAGTTTCAGGTCCTACGAGCAAGAGATGTTTTCTGGTAAGGAAAGTCACTATTGCGCTCTTTTTGCCTTACACAGTGCAAATAGCCCTCGCGTCTGTTTCCAGGAATTACAGTGTATGGGACTGACGAGGAGCTACTGTTCTTGTCAGTTTCCTAAGCAGAGTTGAACTAGATATGGTCCATGTGTGTAGGAAGCACAGTTCTTTTGTTCTGAGCAAGCTCACTGTTCGGACCCCATAGGAAACACAGTAGAATAGAAGAGTGCTCTTTTCTCAAAAGCAGAGTGTGTTTCTTGTAAGGCGAGGTAGCGTTTGTTTCCCAGTCCTAAATGGAGTTGAATCACATGCAGTTTCTGGTCCTACGAGCAAGAGTTGTTTTCTGGTAAGGAAAGTCACTGTTGCGCTCCCATTGCCATACACAGTGCAAATAGCACTCCCATCTGTTCCCAGCAATTACAGTGTATTGGACTGAAGAGGAGCTACTGTTCTTCTCAGTTTCCTAAGCAGAGTTGAACTAGATAAGGCCAGTGTGTCTAGGAAGCACAGTTCATTTGATCTGAGCAAGCTCACTGTTCTGGCCCTATAGGAAACACAGTAGAGTAGAAGAGTGCTCTTTTCGCAAAAGCAGAGTGTGTTTTTGTAAGGCGAGCTAGCATTTGTTTCCCAGTCCTAAATGGCGTTGAATCACATGCAGTTTCTATAACTACGAGCAAGAGTTGTTTTCTGGTAAGGGAAGTCACTATTGCGTTCTCATTGCCATACACAGTGCAAATAGAACTCGCGTCTGTTTCCAGCAAGTACAGTGTATTGGACTTAAAAAGGAGCTACTGTTCTTGTCAGTTTCCTAAGCAGAGTTGAACTCATATGGTCCGTTTGTTTAGGAAGCACAGTTCTTTTGTTCTGAGCAAGCTCACTGTTTGGACCCCATAAGAAAAACAGTAGAGTAGAAGAGTGCTCTTTTCTCTAAAGCAGAGTGTGTTTCTTGTAAGGCGAGCTAGCTTTTGTTTCCCAGTCCTAAATGGAGTTGAATCCCATGCAGTTTCTGGTCCTAAGAGCAAGAGTTGTTTTCTGGTAAGGAAAGTCACTATTGTGCTCCCATTGCCATACACAGTGCAAATAGAACTCGCGTCTGTTCCCAGCAAGTACATTGTATTGGAGTGAAGAGGAGCTACTGTTCTTCTCAGTTTACTAAGCAGAGTTGAACTAGATATGTCCCGTGTGTCTAGGAAGCACAGTTATTATGTTCTGAGCAAGCTCAATGTTCTGGCGCTATAGGAAACACAGTAGAGTAGAAGAGTGCTCTTTTCTCTAAAGCAGAGTGTGTTTCTTTTAAGGCGACCTCGCGTTTGTTTCCCAGTCCTAAATGGAGTTGAGTCACAGGCAGTTTTTGGAACTACCAGCAAGAGTTGTTTTCTGGTAAGGAAAGTCACTATTGCGCTCCCATTGCCATACACAGTACAAATAGCACTCGCGTCTGTTCCCAGGAATTACAGTGTATCGGACTGAAGAGGAGCTACTGTTCTTGTCAGTTTCCTAAGCAGAGTTGAACTAGATATGGCCCGTGTGTGTAGGAAGCACAGTTCTTATGTTCTGAGCAAGCTCACTGTTCTGGCCCTATAGGGAACACAGTAGAGTAGATGAGTGCTCTTTTATCTAAAGCAGAGTGTGTTTCTTGTAAGGAGAGCTAGCGTTTGTTTCCTAGTCCTAAATGGAGTTGAATCACATGCAGTTTCTGGTCCTACGAACAAGAGTTGTTTTCTGGTAATGAAAGACACATTGTGCTCACATTGCCATACACAGTGCAAATAGCACTCGCGTCTGTTCCCAGCAAGTACAGTGTACTGAAGTGAAGAGGAGCTACTGTTCTTCTCAGTTTCCTAAGCAGAGTTGAACTAGATATGGTCCATGTGTCTAGGAAGCACAGTTATTATGTCCTGAGCAAGCTCACTGTTTTTGGGCCCCATAGGAAACACAGTAGAGTAGAAGAGTGCTCTTTCCTCTAAAGAAGAGTGTGGTTCTTGTAAGGCAAGCTAGCGTTTGAATCCCAGTCCTAAATGGAGTTGAATCACATGCAGTTTCTGGTCCTACGAGCATGAGTTGTTTTATGGTAAGAATAGTCACTATTGCGCTCCCATTGCCATACAGAGGACCAATAGCACATGCGTTTGTTCCAAGCAAGTACAGTGTATTGGACTGAATAGGATCTACTGTTCTTGTCAGGTTCCTAAGCAGAATTGAACTAGATATGGCCGTGTGTGTAGGAAGCACAGTTCTTTTGTTCTGAGCAAGCTCACTTTTCGGACCCCATAAGAAACATAGTAGAGTAGAAGAGTACTCGTTTCTCAAAAGCAGAGTGTGTTTCTTGTAAGACGAGCTCGCGTTTGTTTCCCAGTCCTAAATGGAGTTGAGTCACAGGCAGTTTTTGGTACTACCAGTAAGAGTTGTTTTCTGGTAAGGAAAGTCACTATTGTGCTCCCATTGCCATACATAGTACAAATAGCACTCGCGTCTGTTCCCAGGAATTACAGTGTATCGGACTGAAGAGGAGCTACTGTTCTTGTCAGTTTCCTAAGCAGAGTTAAACTAGATATGGTCCGTGTGTATAGGAAGCACAGTTCTTATGTTCTGAGCAAGCTCACTGTTCTGGTCCTATAGGAAACACAGTAGAGTAGATGAGTGCTCTTTTATCTAAAGCAGAGTGTGTTTCTTGTAAGGCGAGCTAGCGTTTGTTTCCCAGTCCTAAATGGAGTTGAATCCCATGCAGTTTCTGGTCCTAAGAGCAAGAGTTGTTTTCTGGTAAGGAAAGTCACTATTGTGCTCCCATTGCCATACACAGTGCAAATAGAACTCGCGTCTTTTCCCAGCAAGTACAGTGTATTGGAGTGAAGAGGAGCTACTGTTCTTCTCAGTTTCCTAAGCAGAGTTGAACTAGATATGGCCCGTGTGTCTAGGAAGCACAGTTATTATGTTCTGAGCAAGCTCAATGTCCTGGCCCTATAGGAAACACAGTAGAGTAGAAGAGTGCTCTTTTCTCTAAAGCAGAGTGTGTTTCTTGTAAGACGAGCTCGCGTTTGTTTCCCAGTCCTAAATGGAGTTGAGTCACAGGCAGTTTTTGGTACTACCAGTAAGAGTTGTTTTCTGGTAAGGAAAGTCACTATTGCGCTCCCTTTGCCATACATAGTACAAATAGCACTCGCGTCTGTTCCCAGGAATTACAGTGTATCGGACTGAAGAGGAGCTACTGTTCTTGTCAGTTTCCTAAGCAGAGTTAAACTAGATATGGTCCGTGTGTATAGGAAGCACAGTTCTTATGTTCTGAGCAAGCTCACTGTTCTGGCCCTATAGGAAACACAGTAGAGTAGATGAGTGCTCTTTTATCTAAAGCAGAGTGTGTTTCTTGTAAGGCGAGCTAGCGTTTGTTTCCTAGTCCTAAATGGAGTTGAATCACATGCAGTTTCTGGTCCTACGAACAAGAGTTGTTTTCTGGTAAGGAAAGTCACGTTGTTCTCCCATAGCCATACACAGTGCAAATAGCACTCGCGTCTGTTCCCAGCAAGTACAGTGTATTGGACTGAAGAGGAGCTACTGTTCTTCTCAGTTTCCTAAGCAGAGTTGAACTAGACATGGCCCGTGTGTCTAGGAAGCACAGTTATTATGTTCTGAGCAAGCTCACTGTTCTGGCCCTATAGGAAACACAGTAGAGTAGAAGAGTGCTCATTTCTCTAAAGCAGAGTGTGTGTCTTGTAAGGCGAGCTCGCGTTTGTTTCCCAGTCCTAAATGGAGTTGAGTCACAGGCAGTTTTTGGTACTACGAGCAAGAGTTGTTTTCTGGTAAGAAGAGTCACTATTACGCTCCAAATGCCATACACAGTGCAAATAGCACTCGCGTCTGTTCCCAGCAAGTACAGTGTATTGGACGGAAGAGGATCTACTGTTCTTGACAGGTTCCTAAACAGAATTGATCTAGAGATGGCCGTGTGTGTAGGAAGCACAGTTTTTTTGTTCTGAGCAAGCTCATTGTTCGGACCCCATAGGAAACACAGTAGAGTAGAAGAGTGCTCTTTTCTCAAAAGCAGAGTGTGTTTCTTGTAAGGCGAGCTAGCGTTTGTTTCCCAGTCCTAAATGGAGTTGAATCACATGCAGTTTCTGGTCCTACAAACAAGAATTGTTTTCTGGTAAGGAAAGTCACTGTTGCGCTCCCATTGCCATACACAGTGCAAATATCACTCCTGTCTGTTCCCAGCAAGTACAGTGTATTGGACTGAAGAGGATCTACTGTTCTTGTCAGGTTCCTAAGCAGAGTTGAAATAGATATGACCCGTGTGTGTAGAAAGCACAGTTACTATGTTCTGAGCAAGCTCACTGTTCTGGCCCTATAGGAAACACAGTAGAGTTGAAGAGTGCTTTTTCTCTAAAGTAGAGTGTATTTCTTGTAAGGCGAGCTCGCATTTGTTTCCCAGTCCTAAATAGAGTTGAGTCACATGCAGTTTTTGGTTCTACGAGCAAGAGTTGTTTTCTGGTAAGAAGAGTCACTATTGCGCTCCAAATGCCACACACAGTGCAAATAGCACTCGCCTCTGTTCCCAGGAATTACAGTGTATCGGACTGAAGAGGAGCTACTGTTCTTGTCAGTTTCCTAAGCAGAGTTGAACTAGATATGGCCCGTGTGTTTAGGAAGCACAGTTCTTATGTTCTGAGCAAGCTCACTGTTCTGGCCCTATAGGAAACACAGTAGACTAGATGAGTGCTCTTTTATCTAAAGCAGAGTGTGTTTCTTGTAAGGCGAGCCAGCGTTTGTTTGCTAGTCCTAAATGGAGTCGAATCACATGCAGTTTCTGGTCCTACGAACAAGAGTTGTTTTATGGTAAGGAAAGTCACATTGTGCTCCCATTGCCATACACAGTGCAAATAGCACTCGCGTCTGTTCCCAGCAAATACAGTGTATTGCACTGAATAGGTGCTACTCTTCTTGTCAGTTTCCTATGCAGAGTTGAACTAGATATTATCCGTGTGTGTAGGAAGCAGAGTTCTTTTGTTCTGAGCAAGCTCACTGTTTGGACCCTATAGGAAACACAGTAGAGTAGAAGAGTGCTCTTTTCTCAAAAGCAGAGTGTGTTTCTTGTAAGGAGAGGTAGCGTTTGTTTCGTAGTCCTAAATGGAGTTGAAACCCATGCAGTTTCTGGTACTATGAGCAAGAGTTGTTTTCTGGTAAGAAGAGTCACTATTGCGCTGACTTTGCCATACACAGGACAAATAGCACTGGCGTCTGATCGCAGCAAGTACAGTGTATTGGACTGAAGAGGATCTACTGTTCTTGTCAGGTTACTAAGCAGAATTGAACTAGATATGGCCCGTGTGTTTAGGAAGCACAGTTCTTATGTTCTGAGCAAGCTCACTGTTCGGACCCCATAGGAAACACAGTAGAATAGAAGAGTGCTCTTTTCTCAAAAGCAGAGTGTGTTTCTTGTAAGGCGAGCTAGCGTTTGTTTCCCAGTCCTAAATGGAGTTGAATCACATGCAGTTTCTGGTCCTACGAGCAAGAGTTGTTTTCTGGTAAGGAAAGTCACTGTTGCGCTCCCATTGCCATACACAGTGCAAATAGCACTCCCGTCTGTTCCCAGCAATTACAGTGTATTGGACTGAAGAGGAGCTACTGTTCTTCTCAGTTTCCTAAGCAGAGTTGAACTAGATAAGGCCCGTGTCTAGGAAGAACAGTTCATTTGATCTGAGCAAGCTCACTGTTCTGGCCCTATAGGAAACACAGTAGAGTAGAAGAGTGCTCTTTTCGCAAAAGCAGAGTGTGTTTTTGTAAGGCAAGCTAGCATTTGTTTCCCAGTCCTAAATGGCGTTGAATCACATGCAGTTTGTGGTCCTACGAGCAAGAGTTGTTTTCTGGTAAGGAAAGTCACTATTGCGTTCTCATTGCCATACACAGTGCAAATAGCACTCGCGTCTGTTCCCAGAAAGTACAGTGTATTGGACTGAAGAGGAGCTACTGTTCTTGTCAGTTTCCTAAGCAGAGTTGAACTACATATGGTCCGTGTGTGTAGGAAGCACAGTTCTTTTGTTCTGAGCAAGCTCACTGTTTGGACCCCATAGGAAACACAGTAGAGTAGAAGGGTGCTCTTTTCTCTAAAGCAGAGTGTGTTTCTTGTAAGGCGAGCTAGCGTTTGTTTCCCAGTCCTAAATGGAGTTGAATCCCATGCAGTTTCTGGTCCTAAGAGCAAGAGTTGTTTTCTGGTAAGGAAAGTCACTATTGTGCTCCCATTGCCATACACAGTGCAAATAGAACTCGCGTCTTTTCCCAGCAAGTACAGTGTATTGGAGTGAAGAGGAGCTACTGTTCTTCTCAGTTTCCTAAGCAGAGTTGAACTAGATAAGGCCCGTGTGTCTAGGAAGCACAGTTATTATGTTCTGAGCAAGCTCAATGTTCTGGCCCTATAGGAAACACAGTAGAGTAGAAGAGTGCTCTTTTCTCTAAAGCAGAGTGTGTTTCTTGTAAGACGAGCTCGCGTTTGTTTCCCAGTCCTAAATGGAGTTGAGTCACAGGCAGTTTTTGGTACTACCAGTAAGAGTTGTTTTCTGGTAAGGAAAGTCACTATTGCGCTCCCATTGCCATACATAGTACAAATAGGACTCGCGTCTGTTCCCAGGAATTACAGTGTATCGGACTGAAGAGGAGCTACTGTTCTTGTCAGTTTCCTAAGCAGAGTTAAACTAGATATGGTCCGTGTGTATAGGAAGCACAGTTCTTATGTTCTGAGCAAGCTCACTGTTCTGGCCCTATAGGAAACACAGTAGAGTAGATGAGTGCTCTTTTATCTAAAGCAGAGTGTGTTTCTTGTAAGGCGAGCTCGCGTTTGTTTCCCAGTCCTAAATGGAGTTGAGTCACAGGCAGTTTTTGGTACTACGAGCAAGAGTTGTTTTCTGGTAAGAAGAGTCACTATTACGCTCCAAATGCCATACACAGTGCAAATAGCACTCGCGTCTGTTCCCAGCAAGTACAGTGTATTGGACGGAAGAGGATCTACTGTTCTTGTCAGGTTCCTAAACAGAATTGATCTAGAGATGGCCGTGTGTGTAGGAAGCACAGTTTTTTTGTTCTGAGCAAGCTCATTGTTCGGACCCCATAGGAAACACAGTAGAGTAGAAGAGTGCTCTTTTCTCAAAAGCAGAGTGTGTTTCTTGTAAGGCGAGCTAGCGTTTGTTTCCCAGTCCTAAATGGAGTTGAATCACATGCAGTTTCTGGTCCTACAAACAAGAGTTGTTTTCTGGTAAGGAAAGTCACTGTTGCGCTCCCTTTGCCATACACAGTGCAAATATCAATCCTGTCTGTTCCCAGCAAGTACAGTGTATTGGACTGAAGAGGATCTACTGTTCTTGTCAGGTTCCTAAGCAGAGTTGAAATAGATATGACCCGTGTGTGTAGAAAGCACAGTTACTATGTTCTGAGCAAGCTCACTGTTCTGGCCCTATAGGAAACACAGTAGAGTTGAAGAGTGCTTTTTCTCTAAAGTAGAGTATATTTCTTGTAAGGCGAGCTCGCATTTGTTTCCCAGTCCTAAATAGAGTTGAGTCACATGCAGTTTTTGGTTCTACGAGCAAGAGTTGTTTTCTGGTAAGAAGAGTCACTATTGCGCTCCAAATGCCACACACAGTGCAAATAGCACTCGCGTCTGTTCCCAGGAATTACAGTGTATCGGACTGAAGAGGAGCTACTGTTCTTGTCAGTTTCCTAAGCAGAATTGAACTAGATATGGCCCGTGTGTTTAGGAAGCACAGTTCTTATGTTCTGAGCAAGCTCACTGTTCTGGCCCTATAGGAAACACAGTAGACTAGATGAGTGCTCTTTTATCTAAAGCAGAGTGTGTTTCTTGTAAGGCGAGCCAGCGTTTGTTTGCTAGTCCTAAATGGAGTCGAATCACATGCAGTTTCTGGTCCTACGAACAATAGTTGTTTTCTGGTAAGGAAAGTCACATTGTGCTCCCATTGCCATACACAGTGCAAATAGCACTCGCGTCTGTTCCCAGCAAATACAGTGTATTGCACTGAATAGGTGCTACTCCTCTTGTCAGTTTCCTATGCAGAGTTGAACTAGATATTATCCGTGTGTGTAGGAAGCAGAGTTCTTTTGTTCTGAGCAAGCTCACTGTTTGGACCCTATAGGAAACACAGTAGAGTAGAAGAGTGCTCTTTTCTCAAAAGCAGAGTGTGTTTCTTGTAAGGAGAGCTAGCGTTTGTTTCGTAGTCCTAAATGGAGATGAAACCCATGCAGTTTCTGGTACTACGGGCAAGAGTTGTTTTCTGGTAAGAAGAGTCACTATTGCGCTGACTTTGCCATACACAGGACAAATAGCACTGGCGTCTGATCGCAGCAAGTACAGTGTATTGGACTGAAGAGGATCTACTGTTCTTGTCAGGTTACTAAGCAGAATTGAACTAGATATGGCCCGTGTGTTTAGGAAGCACAGTTCTTATGTTCTGAGCAAGCTCACTGTTCGGACCCCATAGGAAACACAGTAGAATAGAAGATTGCTCTTTTCTCAAAAGCAGAGTGTGTTTCTTGTAAGGCGAGCTAGCGTTTGTTTCCCAGTCCTAAATGGAGTTGAATCACATGCAGTTTCTGGTCCTACAAACAAGAGTTGTTTTCTGGTAAGGAAAGTCACTGTTGCGCTCCCATTGCCATACACAGTGCAAATATCACTCCTGTCTGTTCCCAGCAAGTACAGTGTATTGGACTGAAGAGGATCTACTGTTCTTGTCAGGTTCCTAAGCAGAGTTGAAATAGATATGACCCGTGTGTGTAGAAAGCACAGTTACTATGTTCTGAGCAAGCTCACTGTTCTGGCCCTATAGGAAACACAGTAGAGTTGAAGAGTGCTTTTTCTCTAAAGTAGAGTGTATTTCTTGTAAGGCGAGCTCGCATTTGTTTCCCAGTCCTAAATAGAGTTGAGTCACATGCAGTTTTTGGTTCTACGAGCAAGAGTTGTTTTCTGGTAAGAAGAGTCACTATTGCGCTCCAAATGCCACACACAGTGCAAATAGCACTCGCGTCTGTTCCCAGGAATTACAGTGTATCGGACTGAAGAGGAGCTACTGTTCTTGTCAGTTTCCTAAGCAGAGTTGAACTAGATATGGCCCGTGTGTTTAGGAAGCACAGTTCTTATGTTCTGAGCAAGCTCACTGTTCTGGCCCTATAGGAAACACAGTAGACTAGATGAGTGCTCTTTTATCTAAAGCAGAGTGTGTTTCTTGTAAGGCGAGCCAGCGTTTGTTTGCTAGTCCTAAATGGAGTCGAATCACATGCAGTTTGTGGTCCTACGAGCAAGAGTTGTTTTCTGGTAAGGAAAGTCACTATTGCGTTCTCATTACCATACACAGTGCAAATAGCACTCGCGTCTGTTCCCAGAAAGTACAGTGTATTGGACTGAAGAGGAGCTACTGTTCTTGTCAGTTTCCTAAGCAGAGTTGAACTACATATGGTCCGTGTGTGTAGGAAGCACAGTTCTTTTGTTCTGAGTAAGCTCACTGTTTGGACCCCATAGGAAAAACAGTAGAGTAGAAGAGTGCTCTTTTCTCTAAAGCAGAGTGTGTTTCTTGTAAGGCGAGCTAGCGTTTGTTTCCCAGTCCTAAATGGAGTTGAATCCCATGCAGTTTCTGGTCCTAAGAGCAAGAGTTTTTTTCTGGTGAGGAAAGTCACTATTGTGCTCCCATTGCCATACACAGTGCAAATAGAACTCGCGTCTTTTCCCAGCAAGTACAGTGTATTGGAGTGAAGAGGAGCTACTGTTCTTCTCAGTTTCCTAAGCAGAGTTGAACTAGATAAGGCCCGTGTGTCTAGGAAGCACAGTTATTATGTTCTGAGCAAGCTCAATGTCCTGGCCCTGTAGGAAACACAGTAGAGTAGAAGAGTGCTCTTTTCTCTAAAGCAGAGTGTGTTTCTTGTAAGACGAGCTCGCGTTTGTTTCCCAGTCCTAAATGGAGTTGAGACACAGGCAGTTTTTGGTACTACCAGTAAGAGTTGTTTTCTGGTAAGGAAAGTCACTATTGAGCTCCCATTGCCATACATAGTACAAATAGCACTCGCGTCTGTTCCCAGGAATTACAGTGTATCGGACTGAAGAGGAGCTACTGTTCTTGTCAGTTTCCTAAGCAGAGTTAAACTAGATATGGTCCGTGTGTATAGGAAGCACAGTTCTTATGTTCTGAGCAAGCTCACTGTTCTGGCCCTATAGGAAACACAGTAGAGTAGATGAGTGCTCTTTTATCTAAAGCAGAGTGTGTTTCTTGTAAAGCGAGCTAGCGTTTGTTTCCCAGTCCTAAATGGAGTTGAATCCCATGCAGTTTCTGGTCCTAAGAGCAAGAGTTGTTTTCTGGTAAGGAAAGTCACTATTGTGCTCCCATTGCCATACACAGTGCAAATAGAACTCGCGTCTTTTCCCAGCAAGTACAGTGTATTGGAGTGAAGAGGAGCTACTGTTCTTCTCAGTTTCCTAAGCAGAGTTGAACTAGATAAGGCCCGTGTGTCTAGGAAGCACAGTTATTATGTTCTGAGCAAGCTCAATGTCCTGGCCCTATAGGAAACACAGTAGAGTAGAGGAGTGCTCTTTTCTCTAAAGCAGAGTGTGTTTCTTGTAAGACGAGCTCGCGTTTGTTTCCCAGTCCTAAATGGAGTTGAGTCACAGGCAGTTTTTGGTACTACCAGTAAGAGTTGTTTTCTGGTAAGGAAAGTCACTATTGCGCTCCCATTGCCATACATAGTACAAATAGCACTCGCGTCTGTTCCCAGGAATTACAGTGTATCGGACTGAAGAGGAGCTACTGTTCTTGTCAGTTTCCTAAGCAGAGTTAAACTAGATATGGTCCGTGTGTATAGGAAGCACAGTTCTTATGTTCTGAGCAAGCTCACTGTTCTGGCCCTATAGGAAACACAGTAGTGTAGATGAGTGCTCTTTTATCTAAAGCAGAGTGTGTTTCTTGTAAGACGAGCTCGCGTTTGTTTCCCAGTCCTAAATGGAGTTGAGTCACAGGCAGTTTTTGGTACTACGAGCAAGAGTTGTTTTCTGGTAAGAAGAGTCACTATTATGCTCCAAATGCCATACACAGTGCAAATATCACTCGCGTCTGTTTCCAGCAAGTACAGTGTATTGGACTGAAGAGGATCTACTGTTCTTGTCAGGTACCTAAACAGAATTGATCTAGAGATGGCCGTGTGTGTAGGAAGCACAGTTTTTTTGTTCTGAGCAAGCTCATTGTTCGGACCCCATAGGAAACACAGTAGAGTAGAAGAGTGCTCTTTTCTCAAAAGCAGAGTGTGTTTCTTGTAAGGCGAGCTAGCGTTTGTTTCCCAGTCCTAAATGGAGTTGAATCACATGCAGTTTCTGGTCCTACAAACAAGAGTTGTTTTCTGGTAAGGAAAGGCACTGTTGCGCTCCCATTGCCATACACAGTGCAAATATCACTCCTGTCTGTTCCCAGCAAGTACAGTGTATTGGACTGAAGAGGATCTACTGTTCTTGTCAGGTTCCTAAGCAGAGTTGAAATAGATATGACCCGTGTGTGTAGAAAGCACAGTTACTATGTTCTGAGCAAGCTCACTGTTCTGGCCCTATAGGAAACACAGTAGAGTTGAAGAGTGCTTTTTCTCTAAAGTAGAGTGTATTTCTTGTAAGGCGAGCTCGCATTTGTTTCCCAGTCCTAAATAGAGTTGAGTCACATGCAGTTTTTGGTTCTACGAGCAAGAGTTGTTTTCTGGTAAGAAGAGTCACTATTGCGCTCCAAATGCCACACACAGTGCAAATAGCACTCGCGTCTGTTCCCAGGAATTACAGTGTATCGGACTGAAGAGGAGCTACTGTTCTTGTCAGTTTCCTAAGCAGAGTTGAACTAGATATGGCCCGTGTGTTTAGGAAGCACAGTTCTTATGTTCTGAGCAAGCTCACTGTTCTGGCCCTATAGGAAACACAGTAGACTAGATGAGTGCTCTTTTATCTAAAGCAGAGTGTGTTTCTTGTAAGGCGAGCCAGCGTTTGTTTGCTAGTCCTAAATGGAGTCGAATCACATGCAGTTTCTGGTCCTACGAACAAGAGTTGTTTTCTGGTAAGGAAAGTCACATTGTGCTCCCATTGCCATACACAGTGCAAATAGCACTCGCGTCTGTTCCCAGCAAATACAGTGTATTGCACTGAATAGGTGCTACTCTTCTTGTCAGTTTCCTATGCAGAGTTGAACTAGATATTATCCGTGTGTGTAGGAAGCAGAGTTCTTTTGTTCTGAGCAAGCTCACTGTTTGGACCCTATAGGAAACACAGTAGAGTAGAAGAGTGCTCTTTTCTCAAAAGCAGAGTGTGTTTCTTGTAAGGAGAGCTAGCGTTTGTTTCGTAGTCCTAAATGGAGTTGAAACCCATGCAGTTTCTGGTACTACGAGCAAGAGTTGTTTTCTGGTAAGAAGAGTCACTATTGCGCTGACTTTGCCATACACAGGACAAATAGCACTGGCGTCTGATCGCAGCAAGTACAGTGTATTGGACTGAAGAGGATCTACTGTTCTTGTCAGGTTACTAAGCAGAATTGAACTAGATATGGCCCGTGTGTTTAGGAAGCACAGTTCTTATGTTCTGAGCAAGCTCACTGTTCGGACCCCATAGGAAACACAGTAGAATAGAAGAGTGCTCTTTTCTCAAAAGCAGAGTGTGTTTCTTGTAAGGCGAGCTAGCGTTTGTTTCCCAGTCCTAAATGGAGTTGAATCACATGCAGTTTCTGGTCCTACGAGCAAGAGTTGTTTTCTGGTAAGGAAAGTCACTGTTGCGCTCCCATTGCCATACACAGTGCAAATAGCACTCCCGTCTGTTCCCAGCAATTACAGTGTATTGGACTGAAGAGGAGCTACTGTTCTTCTCAGTTTCCTAAGCAGAGTTGAACTAGATAAGGCCCGTGTCTAGGAAGAACAGTTCATTTGATCTGAGCAAGCTCACTGTTCTGGCCCTATAGGAAACACAGTAGAGTAGAAGAGTGCTCTTTTCGCAAAAGCAGAGTGTGTTTTTGTAAGGCAAGCTAGCATTTGTTTCCCAGTCCTAAATGGCGTTGAATCACATGCAGTTTGTGGTCCTACGAGCAAGAGTTGTTTTCTGGTAAGGAAAGTCACTATTGCGTTCTCATTGCCATACACAGTGCAAATAGCACTCGTGTCTGTTCCCAGAAAGTACAGTGTATTGGACTGAAGAGGAGCTACTGTTCTTGTCAGTTTCCTAAGCAGAGTTGAACTATATATGGTCCGTGTGTGTAGGAAGCACAGTTCTTTTGTTCTGAGCAAGCTCACTGTTTGGACCCCATAGGAAACACAGTAGAGTAGAAGAGTGCTCTTTTCTCTAAAGCAGAGTGTGTTTCTTGTAAGGCGAGCTAGCGTTTGTTTCCCAGTCCTAAATGGAGTTGAATCCCATGCAGTTTCTGGTCCTAAGAGCAAGAGTTGTTTTCTGGTAAGGAAAGTCACTATTGTGCTCCCATTGCCATACACAGTGCAAATAGAACTCGCGTCTTTTCCCAGCAAGTACAGTGTATTGGAGTGAAGAGGAGCTACTGTTCTTCTCAGTTTCCTAAGCAGAGTTGAACTAGATAAGGCCCGTGTGTCTAGGAAGCACAGTTATTATGTTCTGAGCAAGCTCAATGTTCTGGCCCTATAGGAAACACAGTAGAGTAGAAGAGTGCTCTTTTCTCTAAAGCAGAGTGTGTTTCTTGTAAGACGAGCTCGCGTTTGTTTCCCAGTCCTAAATGGAGTTGAGTCACAGGCAGTTTTTGGTACTACCAGTGAGAGTTGTTTTCTGGTAAGGAAAGTCACTATTGCGCTCCCATTGCCATACATAGAACAAATAGCACTCGCGTCTGTTCCCAGGAATTACAGTGTATCGGACTGAAGAGGAGCGACTGTTCTTGTCAGTTTCCTAAGCAGAGTTAAACTAGATATGGTCCGTGTGTATAGGAAGCACAGTTCTTATGTTCTGAGCAAGCTCACTGTTCTGGCCCTATAGGAAACACAGTAGAGTAGATGAGTGCTCTTTTATCTAAAGCAGAGTGTGTTTCTTGTAAGGCGAGCTAGCGTTTGTTTCCCAGTCCTAAATGGAGTTGAATCCCATGCAGTTTCTGGTCCTAAGAGCAAGAGTTGTTTTCTGGTAAGGAAAGTCACTATTGTGCTCCCATTGCCATACACAGTGCAAATAGAACTCGCGTCTTTTCCCAGCAAGTACAGTGTATTGGACTGAAGAGGAGCTACTGTTCTTCTCAGTTTCCTAAGCAGAGTTGAACTAGATAAGGCCCGTGTGTCTAGGAAGCACAGTTATTATGTTCTGAGCAAGCTCAATGTTCTGGCCCTACAGGAAACACAGTAGAGTAGAAGAGTGCTCTTTTCTCTAAAGCAGAGTGTGTTTCTTGTAAGACGAGCTCGCGTTTGTTTCCCAGTCCTAAATGGAGTTGAGTCACAGGCAGTTTTTGGTACTACCAGTAAGAGTTGTTTTCTGGTAAGAAAGTCACTATTGCGCTCCCATTGCCATACATAGTACAAATAGCACTCGCGTCTGTTCCCAGGAATTACAGTGTATCGGACTGAAGAGGAGCTACTGTTCTTGTCAGTTTCCTAAGCAGAGTTAAACTAGATATGGTCCGTGTGTATAGGAAGCACAGTTCTTATGTTCTGAGCAAGCTCACTGTTCTGGCCCTATAGGAAACACAGTAGAGTAGATGAGTGCTCTTTTATCTAAAGCAGAGTGTGTTTCTTGTAAGGCGAGCTAGCGTTTGTTTCCTAGTCCTAAATGGAGTTGAATCACATGCAGTTTCTGGTCCTACGAACAAGAGTTGTTTTCTGGTAAGGAAAGTCACGTTGTGCTCCCATAGCCATACACAGTGCAAATAGCACTCGCGTCTGTTCCCAGCAAGTACAGTGTATTGAAGTGAAGAGGAGCTACTCTTCTTCTCAGTTTCCTAAGCAGAGTTGAACTAGATATGGCCCATGTGTCTAGGAAGCACAGTTATTATGTTCTGAGCAAGCTCACTGTTTTTGGGCCCCATAGGAAACACAGTAGAGTAGAAGAGTGCTCTTTCCTCTAAAGAAGAGTGTGGTTCTTGTAAGGCGAGCTAGCGTTTCAATCCCAGTCCTAAATGGAGTTGAATCACATGCAGTTTCTGGTCCTACGAGCATGAGTTGTTTTATGGTAAGAATAGTCACTATTGCGCTCCCATTGCCATACAGAGGACCAATAGCACATGCGTCTGTTCCAAGCACGTACAGTGTATTGGACTGAATAGGATATACTGTTCTTGTCAGGTTCCTAAGCAGAATTGAACTAGATATGGCCGTGTGTGTAGGAAGCACAGTTCTTTTGTTCTGAGCAAGCTCACTGTTCGGACCCCATAAGAAACATAGTAGAGTAGAAGAGTGCTCTTTTCTCAAAAGCAGAGTGTGTTTCTTGTAAGACGAGCTAGCGTTTGTTTCCCAGTCCTAAATGGAGTTGAATCACATGCAGTTTCTGGTCCAACAAACAAGAGTTGTTTTCTGGTAAGGAAAGTCACTGTTGCGCTCCCATTGCCATACACAGTGCAAATATCACTCCTGTCTGTTCCCAGCAAGTACAGTGTATTGGACTGAAGAGGATCTACTGTTCTTGTCAGGTTCCTAAGCAGAGTTGAACTAGATATTATCCGTGTGTGTAGAAAGCACAGTTACTATGTTCTGAGCAAGCTCACTGTTCTGGCCCTATAGGAAACACAGTAGAGGTGA
Source organism: Peromyscus eremicus (assembly GCF_949786415.1). Lineage (NCBI taxonomy): Eukaryota > Metazoa > Chordata > Mammalia > Rodentia > Cricetidae > Peromyscus > Peromyscus eremicus. The sequence goes on along the minus strand of NW_026735732.1, from coordinate 37,648 downwards.
AGAGTGCTTTTTCTCTAAAACAGAGTGTATTTCTTGTAAGGCGAGCTCGCATTTGTTTCCCAGTCCTAAATAGAGTTGAGTCACATGCAGTTTTTGGTTCTACGAGCAAGAGTTGTTTTCTGGTAAGAAGAGTCACTATTGTGCTCCAAATGCCACACACAGTGCAAATAGCACTCGCGTCTGTTCCCAGGAATTACAGTGTATCGGACTGAAGAGGAGCTACTGTTCTTGTCAGTTTCCTAAGCAGAGTTGAACTAGATATGGCCCGTGTGTTTAGGAAGCACAGTTCTTATGTTCTGAGCAAGCTCACTGTTCTGGCCCTATAGGAAACACAGTAGACTAGATGAGTGCTCTTTTATCTAAAGCAGAGTGTGTTTCTTGTAAGGCGAGCCAGCGTTTGTTTGCTAGTCCTAAATGGAGTCGAATCACATGCAGTTTCTGGTCCTACGAACAAGAGTTGTTTTCTGGTAAGGAAAGTCACATTGTGCTCCCATTGCCATACACAGTGCAAATAGCACTCGCGTCTGTTCCCAGCAAATACAGTGTATTGCACTGAATAGGTGCTACTCTTCTTGTCAGTTTCCTATGCAGAGTTGAACTAGATATTATCCGTGTGTGTAGGAAGCACAGTTCTTTTGTTCTGAGCAAGCTCACTGTTTGGACCCTATAGGAAACACAGTAGAGTAGAAGTGTGCTCTTTTCTCAAAAGCAGAGTGTGTTTCTTGTAAGGAGAGCTAGCGTTTGTTTCGTAGTCCTAAATGGAGTTGAAACCCATGCAGTTTCTGGTACTACGAGCAAGAGTTGTTTTCTGGTAAGAAGAGTCACTATTGCGTTGACTTTGCCATACACAGGACAAATAGCACTGGCGTCTGATCGCAGCAAGTACAGTGTATTGGACTGAAGAGGATCTACTGTTCTTGTCAGGTTACTAAGCAGAATTGAACTAGATATGGCCCGTGTGTTTAGGAAGCACAGTTCTTATGTTCTGAGCAAGCTCACTGTTCGGACCCCATAGGAAACACAGTAGAATAGAAGAGTGCTCTTTTCTCAAAAGCAGAGTGTGTTTCTTGTAAGGCGAGCTAGCGTTTGTTTCCCAGTCCTAAATGGAGTTGAATCACATGCAGTTTCTGGTCCTACGAGCAAGAGTTGTTTTCTGGTAAGGAAAGTCACTGTTGCGCTCCCATTCCCATACACAGTGCAAATAGCACTCCCGTCTGTTCCCAGCAATTACAGTGTATTGGACTGAAGAGGAGCTACTGTTCTTCTCAGTTTCCTAAGCAGAGTTGAACTAGATAAGGCCCGTGTCTAGGAAGAACAGTTCATTTGATCTGAGCAAGCTCACTGTTCTGGCCCTATAGGAAACACAGTAGAGTAGAAGAGTGCTCTTTTCACAAAAGCAGAGTGTGTTTTTGTAAGGCAAGCTAGCATTTGTTTCCCAGTCCTAAATGGCGTTGAATCACATGCAGTTTGTGGTCCTACGAGCAAGAGTTGTTTTCTGGTAAGGAAAGTCACTATTGCGTTCTCATTGCCATACACAGTGCAAATAGCACTCGCGTCTGTTTCCAGAAAGTACAGTGTATTGGACTGAAGAGGAGCTACTGTTCTTGTCAGTTTCCTAAGCAGAGTTGAACTACATATGGTCCGTGTGTGTAGGAAGCACAGTTCTTTTGTTCTGAGCAAGCTCACTGTTTGGACCCCATAGGAAAAACAGTAGAGTAGAAGAGTGCTCTTTTCTCTAAAGCAGAGTGTGTTTCTTGTAAGGCGAGCTAGCGTTTGTTTCCCAGTCCTAAATGGAGTTGAATCCCATGCAGTTTCTGGTCCTAAGAGCAAGAGTTGTTTTCTGGTAAGGAAAGTCACTATTGTGCTCCCATTGCCATACACAGTGCAAATAGAACTCGCGTCTTTTCCCAGCAAGTACAGTGTATTGGAGTGAAGAGGAGCTACTGTTCTTCTCAGTTTCCTAAGCAGAGTTGAACTAGATAAGGCCCGTGTGTCTAGGAAGCACAGTTATTATGTTCTGAGCAAGCTCATTGTTCTGGCCCCATAGGAAACACAGTAGAGTAGAAGAGTGCTCTTTTCTCTAAAGCAGAGTGTGTTTCTTGTAAGACGAGCTCGCGTTTGTTTCCCAGTCCTAAATGGAGTTGAGTCACAGGCAGTTTTTGGTACTACCAGTGAGAGTTGTTTTCTGGTAAGGAAAGTCACTATTGCGCTCCCATTGCCATACATAGTACAAATAGCACTCGCGTCTGTTCCCAGGAATTACAGTGTATCGGACTGAAGAGGAGCTACTGTTCTTGTCAGTTTCCTAGGCAGAGTTAAACTAGATATGGTCCGTGTGTATAGGAAGCACAGTTCTTATGTTCTGAGCAAGCTCACTGTTCTGGCCCTATAGGAAACACAGTAGAGTAGATGAGTGCTCTTTTATCTAAAGCAGAGTGTGTTTCTTGTAAGGCGAGCTAGCGTTTGTTTCCCAGTCCTAAATGGAGTTGAATCCCATGCAATTTCTGGTCCTAAGAACAAGAGTTGTTTTCTGGTAAGGAAAGTCACTATTGTGCTCCCATTGCCATACACAGTGCAAATAGAACTCGCGTCTTTTCCCAGCAAGTACAGTGTATTGGAGTGAAGAGGAGCTACTGTTCTTCTCAGTTTCCTAAGCAGAGTTGAACTAGATAAGGCCCGTGTGTCTAGGAAGCACAGTTATTATGTTCTGAGCAAGCTCAATGTTCTGGCCCTATAGGAAACACAGTAGAGTAGAAGAGTGCTCTTTTCTCTAAAGCAGAGTGTGTTTCTTGTAAGACGAGCTCGCGTTTGTTTCCCAGTCCTAAATGGAGTTGAGTCACAGGCAGTTTTTGGTACTACCAGTAAGAGTTGTTTTCTGGTAAGGAAAGTCACTATTGCGCTCCCATTGCCATACATAGTACAAATAGCACTCGCGTCTGTTCCCAGGAATTACAGTGTATCGGACTGAAGAGGTGCTACTGTTCTTGTCAGTTTCCTCAGCAGAGTTAAACTAGATATGGTCCGTGTGTATAGGAAGCACAGTTCTTATGTTCTGAGCAAGCTCACTGTTCTGGCCCTATAGGAAACACAGTAGAGTAGATGAGTGCTCTTTTATCTAAAGCAGAGTGTGTTTCTTGTAAGGCGAGCTAGCGTTTGTTTCCTAGTCCTAAATGGAGTTGAATCACATGCAGTTTCTGGTCCTACGAACAAGAGTTGTTTTCTGGTAAGGAAAGTCACGTTGTGCTCCCATAGCCATACACAGTGCAAATAGCACTCGCGTCTGTTCCCAGCAAGTACAGTGTATTGAAGTGAAGAGGAGCTACTCTTCTTCTCAGTTTCCTAAGCAGAGTTGAACTAGATATGGCCCATGTGTCTAGGAAGCACAGTTATTATGTTCTGAGCAAGCTCACTGTTTTTGGGCCCCATAGGAAACACAGTAGATTAGAAGAGTGCTCTTTCCTCTAAAGAAGTGTGTGGTTCTTGTAAGGCGAGCTAGCGTTTGAATCCCAGTCCTAAATGGAGTTGAATCACATGCAGTTTCTGGTCCTACGAGCATGAGTTGTTTTATGGTAAGAATAGTCACTATTGCGCTCCCATTGCCATACAGAGGACCAATAGCACATGCGTCTGTTCCAAGCACGTACAGTGTATTGGACTGAATAGGATCAACTGTTCTTGTCAGGTTCCTAAGCAGAATTGAACTAGATATGGCCGTGTGTGTAGGAAGCACAGTTCTTTTGTTCTGAGCAAGCTCACTGTTCGGACCCCATAAGAAACATAGTAGAGTAGAAGAGTACTCTTTTCTCAAAAGCAGAGTGTGTTTCTTGTAAGGCGAGCTAGCGTTTGTTTCCCAGTCCTAAATGGAGTTGAATCACAAGCAGTTTCTGGTCCTACGAGCAAGAGTTGTTTTCTGGTAAGTAAAGTCACTATTGCGCTCCCATTGCCATACACAGTACAAATAGCACTCGCGTCTGTACCCAGGAATTACAGTGTATCGGACTGAAGAGGAGCTACTGTTCTTGTCAGTTTCCTAAGCAGAGTTGAACTAGATATGGCCCGTGTGTTTAGGAAGCACAGTTCTTATGTTCTGAGCAAGCTCACTGTTCTGGCCCTATAGGAAACACAGTAGAGTAGATGAGTGCTCTTTTATCTAAAGCAGAGTGTGTTTCTTGTAAGGCGAGCCAGCGTTTGTTTGCTAGTCCTAAATGGAGTCGAATCACATGCAGTTTCTGGTCCTACGAACAAGAGTTGTTTTCTGGTAAGGAAAGTCACATTGTGCTCCCATTGCCATACACAGTGCAAATAGCACTCGCGTCTGTTCCCAGCAAATACAGTGTATTGCACTGAATAGGTGCTACTCTTCTTGTCAGTTTCCTATGCAGAGTTGAACTAGATATTATCCGTGTGTGTAGGAAGCACAGTTCTTTTGTTCTGAGCAAGCTCACTGTTTGGACCCTATAGGAAACACAGTAGAGTAGAAGAGTGCTCTTTTCTCAAAAGCGGAGTGTGTTTCTTGTAAGGAGAGCTAGCGTTTGTTTCGTAGTCCTAAATGGAGTTGAAACCCATGCAGTTTCTGGTACTACGAGCAAGAGTTGTTTTCTGGTAAGAAGAGTCACTATTGCGCTGACTTTGCCATACACAGGACAAATAGCACTGGCGTCTGATCGCAGCAAGTACAGTGTATTGGACTGAAGAGGATCTACTGTTCTTGTCAGGTTACTAAGCAGAATTGAACTAGATATGGCCCGTGTGTTTAGGAAGCACAGTTCTTATGTTCTGAGCAAGCTCACTGTTCGGACCCCATAGGAAACACAGTATAATAGAAGAGTGCTCTTTTCTCAAAAGCAGAGTGTGTTTCTTGTAAGGCGAGCTAGCGTTTGTTTCCCAGTCCTAAATGGAGTTGAATCACATGCAGTTTCTGGTCCTACTAGCAAGAGTTGTTTTCTGGTAAGGAAAGTCACTGTTGCGCTCCCATTGCCATACACAGTGCAAATATCACTCCCGTCTGTTCCCAGCAATTACAGTGTATTGGACTGAAGAGGAGCTACTGTTCTTCTCAGTTTCCTAAGCAGAGTTGAACTAGATAAGGCCCGTGTCTAGGAAGAACAGTTCATTTGATCTGAGCAAGCTCACTGTTCTGGCCCTATAGGAAACACAGTAGAGTAGAAGAGTGCTCTTTTCGCAAAAGCAGAGTGTGTTTTTGTAAGGCAAGCTAGCATTTGTTTCCCAGTCCTAAATGGCATTGAATCACTTGCAGTTTGTGGTCCTACGAGCAAGAGTTGTTTTCTGGTAAGGAAAGTCACTATTGCGTTCTCATTGCCATACACAGTGCAAATAGCACTCGCGTCTGTTCCCAGAAAGTACAGTGTATTGGACTGAAGAGGAGCTACTGTTCTTGTCAGTTTCCTAAGCAGAGTTGAACTACATATGGTCTGTGTGTGTAGGAAGCACAGTTCTTTTGTTCTGAGCAAGCTCACTGTTTGGACCCCATAGGAAAAACAGTAGAGTAGAAGAGTGCTCTTTTCTCTAAAGCAGAGTGTGTTTCTTGTAAGACGAGCTCGCGTTTGTTTCCCAGTCCTAAATGGAGTTGAGTCACAGGCAGTTTTTGGTACTACCAGTGAGAGTTGTTTTCTGGTAAGGAAAGTCACTATTGCGCTCCCATTGCCATACATAGTACAAATAGCACTCGCGTCTGTTCCCAGGAATTACAGTGTATCGGACTGAAGAGGAGCTACTGTTCTTGTCAGTTTCCTCAGCAGAGTTAAACTAGATATGGTCCGTGTGTATAGGAAGCACAGTTCTTATGTTCTGAGCAAGCTCACTGTTCTGGCCCTATAGGAAACACAGTAGAGTAGATGAGTGCTCTTTTATCTAAAGCAGAGTGTGTTTCTTGTAAGGCGAGCTCGCGTTTGTTTCCCAGTCCTAAATGGAGTTGAGTCACAGGCAGTTTTTGGTACTACGAGCAAGAGTTGTTTTCTGGTAAGAAGAGTCACTATTACGCTCCAAATGCCATACACAGTGCAAATAGCACTCGCGTCTGTTCCCAGCAAGTACAGTGTATTGGACGGAAGAGGATCTACTGTTATTGTCAGGTTCCTAAACAGAATTGATCTAGAGTTGGCCGTGTGTGTAGGAAGCACAGTTTTTTTGTTCTGAGCAAGCTAATTGTTCGGACCCCATAGGAAACACAGTAGAGTAGAAGAGTGCTCTTTTCTCAAAAGCAGAGTGTGTTTCTTGTAAGGCGAGCTAGCGTTTGTTTCCCAGTCCTAAATGGAGTTGAATCACATGCAGTTTCTGGTCCTACAAACAAGAGTTGTTTTCTGGTAAGGAAAGGCACTGTTGCGCTCCCATTGCCATACACAGTGCAAATATCACTCCTGTCTGTTCCCAGCAAGTACAGTGTATTGGACTGAAGAGGATCTACTGTTCTTGTCAGGTTCCTAAGCAGAGTTGAAATAGATATGACCCGTGTGTGTAGAAAGCACAGTTACTATGTTCTGAGCAAGCTCACTGTTCTGGCCCTATAGGAAACACAGTAGAATTGAAGAGTGCTTTTTCTCTAAAGTAGAGTGTATTTCTTGTAAGGCGAGCTCGCATTTGTTTCCCAGTCCTAAATAGAGTTGAGTCACATGCAGTTTTTGGTTCTACGAGCAAGAGTTGTTTTCTGGTAAGAAGAGTCACTATTGCGCTCCAAATGCCACACACAGTGCAAATAGCACTCGCGTCTGTTCCCAGGAATTACAGTGTATCGGACTGAAGAGGAGATACTGTTCTTGTCAGTTTCCTAAGCAGAGTTGAACTAGATATGGCCCGTGTGTTTAGGAAGCACAGTTCTTATGTTCTGAGCAAGCTCACTGTTCTGGCCCTATAGGAAACACAGTAGACTAGATGAGTGCTCTTTTATCTAAAGCAGAGTGTGTTTCTTGTAAGGCGAGCCAGCGTTTGTTTGCTAGTCCTAAATGGAGTCGAATCACATGCAGTTTCTGGTCCTACGAACAAGAGTTGTTTTCTGGTAAGGAAAGTCACATTGTGCTCCCATTGCCATACACAGTACAAATAGCACTCGCGTCTGTTCCCAGCAAATACAGTGTATTGCACTGAATAGGTGCTACTCTTCTTGTCAGTTTCCTATGTAGAGTTGAACTAGATATTATCCGTGTGTGTAGGAAGCACAGTTCTTTTGTTCTGAGCAAGCTCACTTTGGACCCTATAGGAAACACAGTAGAGTAGAAGAGTGCTCTTTTCTCAAAAGCAGAGTGTGTTTCTTGTAAGGAGAGCTAGCGTTTGTTTCGTAGTCCTAAATGGAGTTGAAACCCATGCAGTTTCTGGTACTACGAGCAAGAGTTGTTTTCTGGTAAGAAGAGTCACTATTGCGCTGACTTTGCCATACACAGGACAAATAGCACTGGCGTCTGATCGCAGCAAGTACAGTGTATTGGACTGAAGAGGATCTACTGTTCTTGTCAGGTTACTAAGCAGAATTGAACTAGATATGGCCCGTGTGTTTAGGAAGCACAGTTCTTATGTTCTGAGCAAGCTCACTGTTCGGACCCCATAGGAAACACAGTAGAATAGAAGATTGCTCTTTTCTCAAAAGCAGAGTGTGTTTCTTGTAAGGCGAGCTAGCGTTTGTTTCCCAGTCCTAAATGGAGTTGAATCACATGCAGTTTCTGGTCCTACGAGCAAGAGTTGTTTTCTGGTAAGGAAAGTCACTGTTGCGCTCCCATTGCCATACACAGTGCAAATAGCACTCCCGTCTGTTCCCAGCAATTACAGTGTATTGGACTGAAGAGGAGCTACTGTTTTTCTCAGTTTCCTAAGCAGAGTTGAACTAGATAAGGCCCGTGTCTAGGAAGAACAGTTCATTTGATCTGAGCAAGCTCACTGTTCTGGCCCTATAGGAAACACAGTAGAGTAGAAGAGTGCTCTTTTCGCAAAAGCAGAGTGTGTTTTTGTAAGGCAAGCTAGCATTTGTTTCCCAGTCCTAAATGGCGTTGAATCACATGCAGTTTGTGGTCCTACGAGCAAGAGTTGTTTTCTGGTAAGGAAAGTCACTATTGCGTTCTCATTGCCATACACAGTGCAAATAGCACTCGCGTCTGTTCCCAGAAAGTACAGTGTATTGGACTGAAGAGGAGCTACTGTTCTTGTCAGTTTCCTAAGCAGAGTTGAACTACATATGGTCCGTGTGTGTAGGAAGCACAGTTCTTTTGTTCTGAGCAAGCTCACTGTTTGGACCCCATAGGAAAAACAGTAGAGTAGAAGAGTGCTCTTTTCTCTAAAGCAGAGTGTGTTTCTTGTAAGGCGAGCTAGCGTTTGTTTCCCAGTCCTAAATGGAGTTGAATCCCATGCAGTTTCTGGTCCTAAGAGCAAGAGTTGTTTTCTGGTAAGGAAAGTCACTATTGTGCTCCCATTGCCATACACAGTGCAAATAGAACTCGCGTCTTTTCCCAGCAAGTACAGTGTATTGGAGTGAAGAGGAGCTACTGTTCTTCTCAGTTTCCTAAGAAGAGTTGAACTAGATAAGGCCCGTGTGTCTAGGAAGCACAGTTATTATGTTCTGAGCAAGCTCAATGTTCTGGCCCTATAGGAAACACAGTAGAGTAGAAGAGTGCTCTTTTCTCTAAAGCAGAGTGTGTTTCTTGTAAGGCGAGCTCGCATTTGTTTCCCAGTCCTAAATGGAGTTGAGTCACAGGCAGTTTTTGGTACTACGAGCAAGAGTTGTTTTCTGGTAAAAAGAGACACTATTGCGCTCCAAATGCCATACACAGTACAAATAGCCCTCGCGTCTGTTCCCAGCAAGTACAGTGTATCGGACTGAAGAGGAGCTACTGTTCTTGTCAGTTTCCTAAGCAGAGTTGAAATAGATATTGCCCGTGTGTGTAGGAAGGACAGTTCTTATGTTCTGAGCAAGCTCACTGTTCTGGCACTACAGGAAACACAGTAGAGTAGATGAGTAATCTTTTCTCTAAAGCAGAGTGTGTTTCTTGTAAGGCAAGCTATCGTTTGTTTCCCAGTCCTAAAAGGAGTTGAATCACATCAATTTTCTGGTCCTACGAACAAGAGTTGTTTTCTGGTAATGAAAGTCACATTGTGCTCCCATTGCCATACACAGTGCAAATAGCACTCGCGTCTGTTCCCAGCAAGTACAGTGTATTGCACTGAATAGGTGCAATTGCTCTTGTCAGTTTCCTAAGTAGAGTTGAACTAGATATTATCCGTGTGTGTAGGAAGCACAGTTCTTTTGTTCTGCGCAAGCTCACTGTTTGGACCCCATAGGAAACACAGTAGAGTAGAAGAGTGCTCTTTTCTCTAAAGCAGAGTGTGAATCTTGTAAGGCGAGCTAGAGTTTGTTTCGCAGTCCTAAATGGAGTTGAAAACCATGCAGTTTCTGGTACTACGAGCAAGAGTTGTTTTCTGGTAAGAAGAGTCACTATCGCGCTGTCATTGCCATACACAGGACAAATAGCACTGGCGTCTGTTCGCAGCAAGTACAGTGTATTGGTCTGAAGAGGATCTACTGTTCTTGTCAGGTTCCTAAGCAGAATTGAACTAGATATGGCCGTGTGTGTAGGAAGCACAGTTCTTTTGTTCTGAACAAGCTCACTGTTCAGACCCCATAGGAAACACAGTAGAGTAGAAGAGTGCTCTTTTCTCAAAAGCAGAGTGTGTTTTTTGTAAGGCAAGCTAGCGTTTGTTTCTCAGTCCTAAATGGAGTTGAATACATGCAGTTTCTGGTCCTACGAGGAAGAGTTGTTTTCTGGTAAAGTCACTATTGCGCTCCCATTGCCATATACAGTGCAAATAGCACTCCCGTCTGTTCGCAGAAAGTACAGTGTATTGGACTGAAGAGGAGCTACTGTTCTTGTCAGGTTCATAAGCAGAGTTGAACTAGATATGTCCCGTGTGTCTAGGAAGCACAGTTCATTTGTTCTGAGCAAGCTCACTGTTCTGGCCCTATAGGAAACACAGTAAAGTAGAAGAGTGCTCTTTTCTCAAAAGCAGAGTGGTTTTTGTAAGGCGAGCTAGCGTTTGTTTCCTAGTCCTAAATGGAGTTGAATCACATGCAGTTTTTTGTCCTATGAGCAAGAGTTGTTTTCTGGTAAGGAAAGTCACTATTGTGCTCCCATTGCCATACACAGTGCAAATAGAACTCGCGTCTGTTCCCAGCAAGTACAGTGTATTGGACTGAAAGGAGCTACTGTTCTTCTCAGTTTCCTAAGCAGAGTTGAACTAGATAAGGCCCGTGTGTCTAGGAAGAACACTTCATTTGATCTGAGCAAGCTCACTGTTCTGGCATTATAGGAAACACAGTAGAGTAGAAGAGTGCTCTTTTCGCAAAAGCAGAGTGTGTTTTTGTAAGGCGAGCTAGCATTTGTTTCCCAGTCCTAAATGGCGTTGAATCACATGCAGTTTCTATTCCTACGAGCAAGAGTTGTTTTCTGGTAAGGAAAGTCACTATTGTGTTTTCATTGCCATACACAGTGCAAATAGCACTGGCGTCTGATCGCAGCAAGTACAGTGTATTGGACTGAAGAGGAGCTACTCTTCTTGTCAGGATCATAAGCAGAGTTGAACTAGATATGGCCCGTGTGTCTAGGAAGCACAGTTCATTTGTTCTGAGCAAGCTCACTGTTCTGGCCCTATAGGAAACACAGTAGAGTAGAAGAGTGCTCTTTTCTCAAAAGCAGAGTGGTTTTTGTAAGGCGAGCTAGCGTTTGTTTCCTAGTCCTAAATGGAGTTGAATCACATGCAGTTCTGGTCCTACAAACAAGAGTTGTTTTCTGGTAAGGAAAGTCACTATTGCGCTCCCATTGCCATACACAGTGCAAATAGCACTCGCGTCTGTTCCCAGCAATTACAGAGTATCGGACTGAAGAGGATCTACTGTTCTTGTCAGTTTCCTAAGAAGAGTTGAACTAGATATGGTCCGTGTGTGTAGGAAGCACAGTTCTTTTGTTCTGAGCAAGCTCACTGTTTGGACCCCTAGGAAACACAGTGGAGTAGAAGAGTGCTCTTTTCTCTAAAGCAGAGTGTTTTTCTTGTAAGGCGAACTAGCATTTGTTTCCCAGTCCTAAATGGCGTTGAATCACATGCAGTTTGTGGTCCTACGAGCAAGAGTTGTTTTCTGGTAAGGAAAGTCACTATTGTGCTCCCATTGCCATACACAGTGCAAATAGAACTCGCGTCTGTTCCCAGCAATTACAGTGTATTGGACTGAAGAGGAGCTACTGTTCTTCTCAGTTTCCTAAGCAGAGTTGAACTAGATAAGGCCCGTGTGTCTAGGAAGAACACTTCATTTGATCTGAGCAAGCTCACTGTTCTGGCCCTATAGGAAACACAGTAGAGTGCTCTTTTCGCAAAAGCTGAGTGTGTTTTTGTAAGGCGAGCTAGCATTTGTTTCCCAGTCCTAAATGGCGTTGAATCACATGCAGTTTCTATTCCTACGAGCAAGAGTTGTTTTCTGGTAAGGAAAGTCACTATTGTGTTTTCATTACCATACACAGTGCAAATAGCACTGGCGTCTGATCGCAGCAAGTACAGTGTATTGGACTGAAGAGGATCTACTGTTCTTGTCAGGTTCCTAAGCAGAATTGAACTAGATATGGCCATGTGTGTAGGAAGCATAGTTCTTTTGTTCTGAGCAAGCTCACTGTTTGGACCCCATAGGAAACACAGTAGAGTAGAACAGTGCTCTTTTCTCTAAAGCAGAGTGTGTTTCTTGTAAGGTGAGCTAGCTTTTGTTTCCCAGTCCTAAATGGAGTTGAATCCCATGCAGTTTCTGGTCCTACGAGCAAGAGTTGTTTCTGGTAAGGAAAGTCACTATTGCGCTCCCATTGCCATACACAGTACAAATAGCACTCGCGTCTGTTCCCAGGAATTACAGTGTATCGGACTGAAGAGGAGCTACTGTTCTTGTCAGTTTTCTAAGCAGAGTTGAACTAGATATGGCCCGTGTGTGTAGGAAGCACAGTTCTTATGTTCTGAGCAAGCTCACTGTTCTGGCCCTATAGGAAACACAGTAGAGTAGATGAGTGCTCTTTTATCTAAAGCAGAGTGTGTTTCTTGTAAGGCGAGCTAGCGTTTGTTTCGTAGTCCTAAATGGAGTTGAAACCCATGCAGTTTCTGGTACTACAAGCAAGAGTTGTTTTCTGGTAAGAAGAGTCACTATTGTGCTGACATTGCCATACACAGGACCAATAGCACTGGCGTCTGATCGCAGCAAGTACAGTGTATGGACTGAAGAGGATCTACTGTTCTTGTCAGGTTCCTAAGCAGAATTGAACTAGATATGGCTGTGTGTGTTGGAAGCACAGTTTTTTTGTTCTGAGCAAGCTCACTGTTCGGACCCCATAGGAAACACAGTAGAGGAGAAGAGTGCTGTTTTCTCAAAAGCAGAGTGTGTTTTTTGTAAGGCAAGCTAGCGTTTGTTTCCCAGTCCTAAATGGAGTTGAATCACATGCAGTTTCAGGTCCTATGAGCAAGAGATGTTTTCTGGTAAGGAAAGTCACTATTGCGCTCTTTTTGCCATACACAGTGCAAATAGCCCTCGCGTCTGTTCCCAGGAATTACAGTGTATCGGACTGATGAGGAGCTATTGTTCTTGTCAGTTTCCTAAGCAGAGTTGAACTAGATATGGTCCATGTGTGTAGGAAGCACAGTTCTTTTGTTCTGAGCAAGCTCACTGTTCGGACCCCATAGGAAACACAGTAGAATAGAAGAGTGCTCTTTTCTCAAAAGCAGAGTGTGTTTCTTGAAAGGCGAGCTAGCGTTTGTTTCCCAGTCCTGAATGGAGTTGAATCACATGCAGTTTCTGGTCCTACGAGCAAGAGTTGTTTTCTGGTTAGGAAAGTCACTGTTGCGCTCCCATTGCCATACACAGTGCAAATAGCACTCCCATCTGTTCCCAGCAATTACAGTGTATTGGACGGAAGAGGAGCTACTGTTCTTCTCAGTTTCCTAAGCAGAGTTGAACTAGATAAGGCCCGTGTGTCTAGGAAGCACAGTTCATTTGATCTGAGCAAGCTCACTGTTCTGGCCCTATAGGAAACACAGTAGAGTAGAAGAGTGCTCTTTTCGCAAAAGCAGAGTGTGTTTCTTGTAAGGCGAGCTAGCATTTGTTTCCCAGTCCTAAATGGCGTTGAATCACATGCAGTTTCTGCTCCTAAGAGCAAGAGTTGTTTTCTGGTAAGGAAAGTCACTATTGTGCTCCCATTGCCATACACAGTGCAAATAGCACTCGCGTCTGTTCCCAGCAAGTACAGTGTATTGGACTTAAAAAGGAGCTACTGTTCTTGTCAGTTTCCAAAGCAGAGTTGAACTACATATGGTCCGTGTGTTTAGGAAGCACAGTTCTTTTGTTCTGAGCAAGCTCACTGTTTGGACCCCATAAGAAAAACAGTAGAGTAGAAGAGTGCTCTTTTCTCTAAAGCAGAGTGTGTTTCTTGTAAGGCGAGCTAGCTTTTGTTTCCCAGTCCTAAATGGAGTTGAATCCCATGCAGTTTCTGGTCCTAAGAGCAAGAGTTGTTTTCTGGTAAGGAAAGTCACTATTGTGCTCCCATTGCCATACACAGTGCAAATAGAACTCACGTCTGTTCCCAGCAAGTACAGTGTATTGGAGTGAAGAGGAGCTACTGTTCTTCTCAGTTTCCTAAGCAGAGTTGAACTAGATAAGGCCCGTGTGTCTAGGAAGCACAGTTATTATGTTCTGAGCAAGCTCAATGTTCTGGCGCTATAGGAAACACAGTAGAGTAGAAGAGTGCTCTTTTCTCTAAAGCAGAGTGTGTTTCTTTTAAGGCGAGCTCGTGTTTGTTTCCCAGTCCTAAATGGAGTTGAGTCACAGGCAGTTTTTGGAACTACCAGCAAGAGTTGTTTTCTGGTAAGGAAAGTCACTATTGCGCTCCCATTGCCATACACAGTACAAATAGCACTCGCGTCTGTTGCCAGGAATTACAGTGTATCGGACTGAAGAGGAGCTACTGTTGTTGTCAGTTTCCTAAGCAGAGTTGAACTAGATATGGCCCGTGTGTGTAGGAAGCACAGTTCTTATGTTCTGAGCAAGCTCACTGTTCTGGCCCTATAGGAAACACAGTAGAGTAGATGAGTGCTCTTTTCTCTAAAGCAGAGTGTGTTTCTTGTAAGGCGAGCTAGCGTTTGTTTCCTAGTCCTAAATAGAGTTGAATCACATGCAGTTTCTGGTCCTACGAACAAGATCTGTTTTCTGGTAAGGAAAGTCACATTGTGCTCCCATTGCCATACACAGTGCAAATAGCACTCGCGTCTGTTCCCAGCAAGTACAGTGTACTGAAGTGAAGAGGAGCTACTGTTCTTCTCAGTTTCCTAAGCAGAGTTGAACTAGATATGGCCCATGTGTCTAGGAAGCACAGTTATTATGTTCTGAGCAAGCTCACTGTTTTTGGGCCCCATAGGAAACACAGTAGAGTAGAAGAGTGCTCTTTCCTCTAGAGAAGAGTGTGGTTCTTGTAAGGCGAGCTAGCGTTTGAATCCCAGTCCTAAATGGAGTTGAATCACATGCAGTTTCCGGTCCTACGAGCATGAGTTGTTTTATGGTAAAAATAGTCACTATTGCGCTCCCATTGCCATACACAGGACCAATAGCACATGTCTGTTCCAAGCAAGTACAGTGTATTGGACTGAATAGGATCTACTGTTCTTGTCAGGTTCCTAAGCAGAATTGAACTAGATATGGCCGTGTGTGTAGGAAGCACAGTTCTTTTGTTCTGAGCAAGCTCACTGTTCGGACCCCATAAGAAACATAGTAGAGTAGAAGAGTACTCTTTTCTCAAAAGCAGAGTGTGTTTCTTGTAAGACGAGCTAGCGTTTGTTTCCCAGTCCTAAATGGAGTTGAATCACATGCAGTTTCTGGTCCTACGAGCAAGAGTTGTTTTCTGGTAAGGAAAGTCACTATTGAGCTCCCATTGCCATACACAGTACAAATAGCACTCGCGTCTGTTCCCAGGAATTACAGTGTATCGGACTGAAGAGGAGCTACTGTTCTTCTCAGTTTCCTAAGCAGAGTTGAACTAGATATGGCCCGTGTGTGTAGGAAGCACAGTTCTTATGTTCTGAGCAAGCTCACTGTTCTGGCCCTATAGGAAACACAGTAGAGTAGATGAGTGCTCTTTTATCTAAGCAGAGTGTGTTTCTTGTAAGGCGAGCTAGCGTTTGTTTCCTAGTCCTAAATGGAGTTGAATCACGTGCAGTTTCTGGTCTACGAACAAGAGTTGTTTTCTGGTAAGGAAAGTCACATTGTGTTCCCATTGCCATACATAGTGCAAATAGCACTCGCGGCTGTTCCCAGCAAGTACAGTGTATTGGAGTGAAGAGGAGCTACTGTTCTTCTCAGTTTCCTAAGCAGAGTTGACCTAGATATGGCCCGTGTGTCTAGGAAGCACAGTTATTATGTTCTGAGCAAGCTCACTGTTCTCGCCCTATAGGAAACACAGTAGAGTAGAAGAGTGCTCTTTTCTCTAAAGCAGAGTGTGTTTCTTGTAAGGCGAGCTCGCATTTGTTTCCCAGTCCTAAATGGAGTTGAGTCACAGGCAGTTTTTGGTACTACGAGCAAGAGTTGTTTTCTGGTAAAAAGAGACACTATTGCGCTCCAAATGCCATACACAGTACAAATAGCCCTCGCGTCTGTTCCCAGCAAGTACAGTGTATCGGACTGAAGAGGAGCTACTGTTCTTGTCAGTTTCCTAAGCAGAGTTGAAATAGATATGGCCCGTGTGTGTAGGAAGGACAGTTCTTATGTTCTGAGCAAGCTCACTGTTCTGGCACTACAGGAAACACAGTAGAGTAGATGAGTAATCTTTTCTCTAAAGCAGAGTGTGTTTCTTGTAAGGCAAGCTATCGTTTGTTTCCCAGTCCTAAAAGGAGTTGAATCACATCAATTTTCTGGTCCTACGAACAAGAGTTGTTTTCTGGTAATGAAAGTCACATTCATTGTGCTCCCATTGCCATACACAGTGCAAATAGCACTCGCGTCTGTTACCAGCAAGTACAGTGTATTGCACTGAATAGGTGCAATTGCTCTTGTCAGTTTCCTAAGTAGAGTTGAACTAGATATTATCCGTGTGTGTAGGAAGCACAGTTCTTTTGTTCTGCGCAAGCTCACTGTTTGGACCCCATAGGAAACACAGTAGAGTAGAAGAGTGCTCTTTTCTCTAAAGCAGAGTGTGAATCTTGTAAGGCGAGCTAGAGTTTGTTTCGCAGTCCTAAATGGAGTTGAAAACCATGCAGTTTCTGGTACTACGAGCAAGAGTTGTTTTCTGGTAAGAAGAGTCACTATCGCGCTGTCATTGCCATACACAGGACAAATAGCACTGGCGTCTGTTCGCAGCAAGTACAGTGTATTGGTCTGAAGAGGATCTACTGTTCTTGTCAGGTTCCTAAGCAGAATTGAACTAGATATGGCCGTGTGTGTAGGAAGCACAGTTCTTTTGTTCTGAGCAAGCTCACTGTTCAGACCCCATAGGAAACACAGTAGAGTAGAAGAGTGCTCTTTTCTCAAAAGCAGAGTGTGTTTTTTGTAAGGCAAGCTAGCGTTTGTTTCTCAGTCCTAAATGGAGTTGAATACATGCAGTTTCTGGTCCTACGAGGAAGAGTTGTTTTCTGGTAAAGTCACTATTGCGCTCCCATTGCCATATACAGTGCAAATAGCACTCCCGTCTGTTCGCAGAAAGTACAGTGTATTGGACTGAAGAGGAGCTACTGTTCTTGTCAGGTTCATAAGCAGAGTTGAACTAGATATGTCCCGTGTGTCTAGGAAGCACAGTTCATTTGTTCTGAGCAAGCTCACTGTTCTGGCCCTATAGGAAACACAGTAAAGTAGAAGAGTGCTCTTTTCTCAAAAGCAGAGTGGTTTTTGTAAGGCGAGCTAGCGTTTGTTTCCTAGTCCTAAATGGAGTTGAATCACATGCAGTTTTTTGTCCTATGAGCAAGAGTTGTTTTCTGGTAAGGAAAGTCACTATTGTGCTCCCATTGCCATACACAGTGCAAATAGAACTCGCGTCTGTTCCCAGCAAGTACAGTGTATTGGACTGAAAGGAGCTACTGTTCTTCTCAGTTTCCTAAGCAGAGTTGAACTAGATAAGGCCCGTGTGTCTAGGAAGAACACTTCATTTGATCTGAGCAAGCTCACTGTTCTGGCATTATAGGAAACACAGTAGAGTAGAAGAGTGCTCTTTTCGCAAAAGCAGAGTGTGTTTTTGTAAGGCGAGCTAGCATTTGTTTCCCAGTCCTAAATGGCGTTGAATCACATGCAGTTTCTATTCCTACGAGCAAGAGTTGTTTTCTGGTAAGGAAAGTCACTATTGTGTTTTCATTGCCATACACAGTGCAAATAGCACTGGCGTCTGATCGCAGCAAGTACAGTGTATTGGACTGAAGAGGAGCTACTCTTCTTGTCAGGATCATAAGCAGAGTTGAACTAGATATGGCCCGTGTGTCTAGGAAGCACAGTTCATTTGTTCTGAGCAAGCTCACTGTTCTGGCCCTATAGGAAACACAGTAGAGTAGAAGAGTGCTCTTTTCTCAAAAGCAGAGTGGTTTTTGTAAGGCGAGCTAGCGTTTGTTTCCTAGTCCTAAATGGAGTTGAATCACATGCAGTTCTGGTCCTACAAACAAGAGTTGTTTTCTGGTAAGGAAAGTCACTATTGCGCTCCCATTGCCATACACAGTGCAAATAGCACTCGCGTCTGTTCCCAGCAATTACAGAGTATCGGACTGAAGAGGATCTACTGTTCTTGTCAGTTTCCTAAGAAGAGTTGAACTAGATATGGTCCGTGTGTGTAGGAAGCACAGTTCTTTTGTTCTGAGCAAGCTCACTGTTTGGACCCCTAGGAAACACAGTGGAGTAGAAGAGTGCTCTTTTCTCTAAAGCAGAGTGTTTTTCTTGTAAGGCGAACTAGCATTTGTTTCCCAGTCCTAAATGGCGTTGAATCACATGCAGTTTGTGGTCCTACGAGCAAGAGTTGTTTTCTGGTAAGGAAAGTCACTATTGTGCTCCCATTGCCATACACAGTGCAAATAGAACTCGCGTCTGTTCCCAGCAATTACAGTGTATTGGACTGAAGAGGAGCTACTGTTCTTCTCAGTTTCCTAAGCAGAGTTGAACTAGATAAGGCCCGTGTGTCTAGGAAGAACACTTCATTTGATCTGAGCAAGCTCACTGTTCTGGCCCTATAGGAAACACAGTAGAGTGCTCTTTTCGCAAAAGCAGAGTGTGTTTTTGTAAGGCGAGCTAGCATTTGTTTCCCAGTCCTAAATGGCGTTGAATCACATGCAGTTTCTATTCCTACGAGCAAGAGTTGTTTTCTGGTAAGGAAAGTCACTATTGTGTTTTCATTACCATACACAGTGCAAATAGCACTGGCGTCTGATCGCAGCAAGTACAGTGTATTGGGCTGAAGAGGATCTACTGTTCTTGTCAGGTTCCTAAGCAGAATTGAACTAGATATGGCCATGTGTGTAGGAAGCATAGTTCTTTTGTTCTGAGCAAGCTCACTGTTTGGACCCCATAGGAAACACAGTAGAGTAGAACAGTGCTCTTTTCTTTAAAGCAGAGTGTGTTTCTTGTAAGGTGAGCTAGCTTTTGTTTCCCAGTCCTAAATGGAGTTGAATCCCATGCAGTTTCTGGTCCTACGAGCAAGAGTTGTTTCTGGTAAGGAAAGTCACTATTGCGCTCCCATTGCCATACACAGTGCAAATAGCACTCGCGTCTGTTCCCAGCAAGTACAGTGTATCGGACTGAAGAGGAGCTACTGTTCTTGTCAGTTTTCTAAGCAGAGTTGAACTAGATATGGCCCGTGTGTGTAGGAAGCACAGTTCTTATGTTCTGAGCAAGCTCACTGTTCTGGCCCTATAGGAAACACAGTAGAGTAGATGAGTGCTCTTTTATCTAAAGCAGAGTGTGTTTCTTGTAAGGCGAGCTAGCGTTTGTTTCGTAGTCCTAAATGGAGTTGAAACCCATGCAGTTTCTGGTACTACAAGCAAGAGTTGTTTTCTGGTAAGAAGAGTCACTATTGTGCTGACATTGCCATACACAGGACCAATAGCACTGGCGTCTGATCGCAGCAAGTACAGTGTATGGACTGAAGAGGATCTACTGTTCTTGTCAGGTTCCTAAGCAGAATTGAACTAGATATGGCTGTGTGTGTTGGAAGCACAGTTTTTTTGTTCTGAGCAAGCTCACTGTTCGGACCCCATAGGAAACACAGTAGAGGAGAAGAGTGCTGTTTTCTCAAAAGCAGAGTGTGTTTTTTGTAAGGCAAGCTAGCGTTTGTTTCCCAGTCCTAAATGGAGTTGAATCACATGCAGTTTCAGGTCCTATGAGCAAGAGATGTTTTCTGGTAAGGAAAGTCACTATTGCGCTCTTTTTGCCATACACAGTGCAAATAGCCCTCGCGTCTGTTCCCAGGAATTACAGTGTATCGGACTGATGAGGAGCTATTGTTCTTGTCAGTTTCCTAAGCAGAGTTGAACTAGATATGGTCCATGTGTGTAGGAAGCACAGTTCTTTTGTTCTGAGCAAGCTCACTGTTCGGACCCCATAGGAAACACAGTAGAATAGAAGAGTGCTCTTTTCTCAAAAGCAGAGTGTGTTTCTTGAAAGGCGAGCTAGCGTTTGTTTCCCAGTCCTGAATGGAGTTGAATCACATGCAGTTTCTGGTCCTACGAGCAAGAGTTGTTTTCTGGTTAGGAAAGTCACTGTTGCGCTCCCATTGCCATACACAGTGCAAATAGCACTCCCATCTGTTCCCAGCAATTACAGTGTATTGGACGGAAGAGGAGCTACTGTTCTTCTCAGTTTCCTAAGCAGAGTTGAACTAGATAAGGCCCGTGTGTCTAGGAAGCACAGTTCATTTGATCTGAGCAAGCTCACTGTTCTGGCCCTATAGGAAACACAGTAGAGTAGAAGAGTGCTCTTTTCGCAAAAGCAGAGTGTGTTTCTTGTAAGGCGAGCTAGCATTTGTTTCCCAGTCCTAAATGGCGTTGAATCACATGCAGTTTCTGCTCCTAAGAGCAAGAGTTGTTTTCTGGTAAGGAAAGTCACTATTGTGCTCCCATTGCCATACACAGTGCAAATAGCACTCGCGTCTGTTCCCAGCAAGTACAGTGTATTGGACTTAAAAAGGAGCTACTGTTCTTGTCAGTTTCCAAAGCAGAGTTGAACTACATATGGTCCGTGTGTTTAGGAAGCACAGTTCTTTTGTTCTGAGCAAGCTCACTGTTTGGACCCCATAAGAAAAAACAGTAGAGTAGAAGAGTGCTCTTTTCTCTAAAGCAGAGTGTGTTTCTTGTAAGGCGAGCTAGCTTTTGTTTCCCAGTCCTAAATGGAGTTGAATCCCATGCAGTTTCTGGTCCTAAGAGCAAGAGTTGTTTTCTGGTAAGGAAAGTCACTATTGTGCTCCCATTGCCATACACAGTGCAAATAGAACTCACGTCTGTTCCCAGCAAGTACAGTGTATTGGAGTGAAGAGGAGCTACTGTTCTTCTCAGTTTCCTAAGCAGAGTTGAACTAGATAAGGCCCGTGTGTCTAGGAAGCACAGTTATTATGTTCTGAGCAAGCTCAATGTTCTGGCGCTATAGGAAACACAGTAGAGTAGAAGAGTGCTCTTTTCTCTAAAGCAGAGTGTGTTTCTTTTAAGGCGAGCTCGTGTTTGTTTCCCAGTCCTAAATGGAGTTGAGTCACAGGCAGTTTTTGGAACTACCAGCAAGAGTTGTTTTCTGGTAAGGAAAGTCACTATTGCGCTCCCATTGCCATACACAGTACAAATAGCACTCGCGTCTGTTGCCAGGAATTACAGTGTATCGGACTGAAGAGGAGCTACTGTTGTTGTCAGTTTCCTAAGCAGAGTTGAACTAGATATGGCCCGTGTGTGTAGGAAGCACAGTTCTTATGTTCTGAGCAAGCTCACTGTTCTGGCCCTATAGGAAACACAGTAGAGTAGATGAGTGCTCTTTTCTCTAAAGCAGAGTGTGTTTCTTGTAAGGCGAGCTAGCGTTTGTTTCCTAGTCCTAAATAGAGTTGAATCACATGCAGTTTCTGGTCCTACGAACAAGATCTGTTTTCTGGTAAGGAAAGTCACATTGTGCTCCCATTGCCATACACAGTGCAAATAGCACTCGCGTCTGTTCCCAGCAAGTACAGTGTACTGAAGTGAAGAGGAGCTACTGTTCTTCTCAGTTTCCTAAGCAGAGTTGAACTAGATATGGCCCATGTGTCTAGGAAGCACAGTTATTATGTTCTGAGCAAGCTCACTGTTTTTGGGCCCCATAGGAAACACAGTAGAGTAGAAGAGTGCTCTTTCCTCTAGAGAAGAGTGTGGTTCTTGTAAGGCGAGCTAGCGTTTGAATCCCAGTCCTAAATGGAGTTGAATCACATGCAGTTTCCGGTCCTACGAGCATGAGTTGTTTTATGGTAAAAATAGTCACTATTGCGCTCCCATTGCCATACACAGGACCAATAGCACATGCGTCTGTTCCAAGCAAGTACAGTGTATTGGACTGAATAGGATCTACTGTTCTTGTCAGGTTCCTAAGCAGAATTGAACTAGATATGGCCGTGTGTGTAGGAAGCACAGTTCTTTTGTTCTGAGCAAGCTCACTGTTCGGACCCCATAAGAAACATAGTAGAGTAGAAGAGTACTCTTTTCTCAAAAGCAGAGTGTGTTTCTTGTAAGACGAGCTAGCGTTTGTTTCCCAGTCCTAAATGGAGTTGAATCACATGCAGTTTCTGGTCCTACGAGCAAGAGTTGTTTTCTGGTAAGGAAAGTCACTATTGAGCTCCCATTGCCATACACAGTACAAATAGCACTCGCGTCTGTTCCCAGGAATTACAGTGTATCGGACTGAAGAGGAGCTACTGTTCTTCTCAGTTTCCTAAGCAGAGTTGAACTAGATATGGCCCGTGTGTGTAGGAAGCACAGTTCTTATGTTCTGAGCAAGCTCACTGTTCTGGCCCTATAGGAAACACAGTAGAGTAGATGAGTGCTCTTTTATCTAAAGCAGAGTGTGTTTCTTGTAAGGCGAGCTAGCGTTTGTTTCCTAGTCCTAAATGGAGTTGAATCACGTGCAGTTTCTGGTCCTACGAACAAGAGTTGTTTTCTGGTAAGGAAAGTCACATTGTGTTCCCATTGCCATACATAGTGCAAATAGCACTCGCGGCTGTTCCCAGCAAGTACAGTGTATTGGAGTGAAGATGAGCTACTGTTCTTCTCAGTTTCCTAAGCAGAGTTGAACTAGATATGGCCCGTGTGTCTAGGAAGCACAGTTATTATGTTCTGAGCAAGCTCACTGTTCTCGCCCTATAGGAAACACAGTAGAGTAGAAGAGTGCTCTTTTCTCTAAAGCAGAGTGTGTTTCTTGTAAGGCGAGCTCGCATTTGTTTCCCAGTCCTAAATGGAGTTGAGTCACAGGCAGTTTTTGGTACTACGAGCAAGAGTTGTTTTCTGGTAAAAAGAGACACTATTGCGCTCCAAATGCCATACACAGTACAAATAGCCCTCGCGTCTGTTCCCAGCAAGTACAGTGTATCGGACTGAAGAGGAGCTACTGTTCTTGTCAGTTTCCTAAGCAGAGTTGAAATAGATATGGCCCGTGTGTGTAGGAAGGACAGTTCTTATGTTCTGAGCAAGCTCACTGTTCTGGCACTACAGGAAACACAGTAGAGTAGATGAGTAATCTTTTCTCTAAAGCAGAGTGTGTTTCTTGTAAGGCAAGCTATCGTTTGTTTCCCAGTCCTAAAAGGAGTTGAATCACATCAATTTTCTGGTCCTACGAACAAGAGTTGTTTTCTGGTAATGAAAGTCACATTGTGCTCCCATTGCCATACACAGTGCAAATAGCACTCGCGTCTGTTACCAGCAAGTACAGTGTATTGCACTGAATAGGTGCAATTGCTCTTGTCAGTTTCCTAAGTAGAGTTGAACTAGATATTATCCGTGTGTGTAGGAAGCACAGTTCTTTTGTTCTGCGCAAGCTCACTGTTTGGACCCCATAGGAAACACAGTAGAGTAGAAGAGTGCTCTTTTCTCTAAAGCAGAGTGTGAATCTTGTAAGGCGAGCTAGAGTTTGTTTCGCAGTCCTAAATGGAGTTGAAAACCATGCAGTTTCTGGTACTACGAGCAAGAGTTGTTTTCTGGTAAGAAGAGTCACTATCGCGCTGTCATTGCCATACACAGGACAAATAGCACTGGCGTCTGTTCGCAGCAAGTACAGTGTATTGGTCTGAAGAGGATCTACTGTTCTTGTCAGGTTCCTAAGCAGAATTGAACTAGATATGGCCGTGTGTGTAGGAAGCACAGTTCTTTTGTTCTGAGCAAGCTCACTGTTCAGACCCCATAGGAAACACAGTAGAGTAGAAGAGTGCTCTTTTCTCAAAAGCAGAGTGTGTTTTTTGTAAGGCAAGCTAGCGTTTGTTTCTCAGTCCTAAATGGAGTTGAATACATGCAGTTTCTGGTCCTACGAGGAAGAGTTGTTTTCTGGTAAAGTCACTATTGCGCTCCCATTGCCATATACAGTGCAAATAGCACTCCCGTCTGTTCGCAGAAAGTACAGTGTATTGGACTGAAGAGGAGCTACTGTTCTTGTCAGGTTCATAAGCAGAGTTGAACTAGATATGTCCCGTGTGTCTAGGAAGCACAGTTCATTTGTTCTGAGCAAGCTCACTGTTCTGGCCCTATAGGAAACACAGTAAAGTAGAAGAGTGCTCTTTTCTCAAAAGCAGAGTGGTTTTTGTAAGGCGAGCTAGCGTTTGTTTCCTAGTCCTAAATGGAGTTGAATCACATGCAGTTTTTTGTCCTATGAGCAAGAGTTGTTTTCTGGTAAGGAAAGTCACTATTGTGCTCCCATTGCCATACACAGTGCAAATAGAACTCGCGTCTGTTCCCAGCAAGTACAGTGTATTGGACTGAAAGGAGCTACTGTTCTTCTCAGTTTCCTAAGCAGAGTTGAACTAGATAAGGCCCGTGTGTCTAGGAAGAACACTTCATTTGATCTGAGCAAGCTCACTGTTCTGGCATTATAGGAAACACAGTAGAGTAGAAGAGTGCTCTTTTCGCAAAAGCAGAGTGTGTTTTTGTAAGGCGAGCTAGCATTTGTTTCCCAGTCCTAAATGGCGTTGAATCACATGCAGTTTCTATTCCTACGAGCAAGAGTTGTTTTCTGGTAAGGAAAGTCACTATTGTGTTTTCATTGCCATACACAGTGCAAATAGCACTGGCGTCTGATCGCAGCAAGTACAGTGTATTGGACTGAAGAGGAGCTACTCTTCTTGTCAGGATCATAAGCAGAGTTGAACTAGATATGGCCCGTGTGTCTAGGAAGCACAGTTCATTTGTTCTGAGCAAGCTCACTGTTCTGGCCCTATAGGAAACACAGTAGAGTAGAAGAGTGCTCTTTTCTCAAAAGCAGAGTGGTTTTTGTAAGGCGAGCTAGCGTTTGTTTCCTAGTCCTAAATGGAGTTGAATCACATGCAGTTCTGGTCTTACAAACAAGAGTTGTTTTCTGGTAAGGAAAGTCACTATTGCGCTCCCATTGCCATACACAGTGCAAATAGCACTCGCGTCTGTTCCCAGCAATTACAGAGTATCAGACTGAAGAGGATCTACTGTTCTTGTCAGTTTCCTAAGAAGAGTTGAACTAGATATGGTCCGTGTGTGTAGGAAGCACAGTTCTTTTGTTCTGAGCAAGCTCACTGTTTGGACCCCTAGGAAACACAGTGGAGTAGAAGAGTGCTCTTTTCTCTAAAGCAGAGTGTTTTTCTTGTAAGGCGAACTAGCATTTGTTTCCCAGTCCTAAATGGCGTTGAATCACATGCAGTTTGTGGTCCTACGAGCAAGAGTTGTTTTCTGGTAAGGAAAGTCACTATTGTGCTCCCATTGCCATACACAGTGCAAATAGAACTCGCGTCTGTTCCCAGCAATTACAGTGTATTGGACTGAAGAGGAGCTACTGTTCTTCTCAGTTTCCTAAGCAGAGTTGAACTAGATAAGGCCCGTGTGTCTAGGAAGAACACTTCATTTGATCTGAGCAAGCTCACTGTTCTGGCCCTATAGGAAACACAGTAGAGTGCTCTTTTCGCAAAAGCAGAGTGTGTTTTTGTAAGGCGAGCTAGCATTTGTTTCCCAGTCCTAAATGGCGTTGAATCACATGCAGTTTCTATTCCTACGAGCAAGAGTTGTTTTCTGGTAAGGAAAGTCACTATTGTGTTTTCATTACCATACACAGTGCAAATAGCACTGGCGTCTGATCGCAGCAAGTACAGTGTATTGGACTGAAGAGGATCTACTGTTCTTGTCAGGTTCCTAAGCAGAATTGAACTAGATATGGCCATGTGTGTAGGAAGCATAGTTCTTTTGTTCTGAGCAAGCTCACTGTTTGGACCCCATAGGAAACACAGTAGAGTAGAACAGTGCTCTTTTCTCTAAAGCAGAGTGTGTTTCTTGTAAGGTGAGCTAGCTTTTGTTTCCCAGTCCTAAATGGAGTTGAATCCCATGCAGTTTCTGGTCCTACGAGCAAGAGTTGTTTCTGGTAAGGAAAGTCACTATTGCGCTCCCATTGCCATACACAGTACAAATAGCACTCGCGTCTGTTCCCAGGAATTACAGTGTATCGGACTGAAGAGGAGCTACTGTTCTTGTCAGTTTTCTAAGCAGAGTTGAACTAGATATGGCCCGTGTGTGTAGGAAGCACAGTTCTTATGTTCTGAGCAAGCTCACTGTTCTGGCCCTATAGGAAACACAGTAGAGTAGATGAGTGCTCTTTTATCTAAAGCAGAGTGTGTTTCTTGTAAGGCGAGCTAGCGTTTGTTTCGTAGTCCTAAATGGAGTTGAAACCCATGCAGTTTCTGGTACTACAAGCAAGAGTTGTTTTCTGGTAAGAAGAGTCACTATTGTGCTGACATTGCCATACACAGGACCAATAGCACTGGCGTCTGATCGCAGCAAGTACAGTGTATGGACTGAAGAGGATCTACTGTTCTTGTCAGGTTCCTAAGCAGAATTGAACTAGATATGGCTGTGTGTGTTGGAAGCACAGTTCTTTTGTTCTGAGCAAGCTCACTGTTCGGACCCCATAGGAAACACAGTAGAGGAGAAGAGTGCTGTTTTCTCAAAAGCAGAGTGTGTTTTTTGTAAGGCAAGCTAGCGTTTGTTTCCCAGTCCTAAATGGAGTTGAATCACATGCAGTTTCAGGTCCTATGAGCAAGAGATGTTTTCTGGTAAGGAAAGTCACTATTGCGCTCTTTTTGCCATACACAGTGCAAATAGCCCTCGCGTCTGTTCCCAGGAATTACAGTGTATCGGACTGATGAGGAGCTACTGTTCTTGTCAGTTTCCTAAGCAGAGTTGAACTAGATATGGTCCATGTGTGTAGGAAGCACAGTTCTTTTGTTCTGAGCAAGCTCACTGTTCGGACCCCATAGGAAACACAGTAGAATAGAAGAGTGCTCTTTTCTCAAAAGCAGAGTGTGTTTCTTGAAAGGCGAGCTAGCGTTTGTTTCCCAGTCCTGAATGGAGTTGAATCACATGCAGTTTCTGGTCCTACGAGCAAGAGTTGTTTTCTGGTTAGGAAAGTCACTGTTGCGCTCCCATTGCCATACACAGTGCAAATAGCACTCCCATCTGTTCCCAGCAATTACAGTGTATTGGACGGAAGAGGAGCTACTGTTCTTCTCAGTTTCCTAAGCAGAGTTGAACTAGATAAGGCCCGTGTGTCTAGGAAGCACAGTTCATTTGATCTGAGCAAGCTCACTGTTCTGGCCCTATAGGAAACACAGTAGAGTAGAAGAGTGCTCTTTTCGCAAAAGCAGAGTGTGTTTCTTGTAAGGCGAGCTAGCATTTGTTTCCCAGTCCTAAATGGCGTTGAATCACATGCAGTTTCTGCTCCTAAGAGCAAGAGTTGTTTTCTGGTAAGGAAAGTCACTATTGTGCTCCCATTGCCATACACAGTGCAAATAGCACTCGCGTCTGTTCCCAGCAAGTACAGTGTATTGGACTTAAAAAGGAGCTACTGTTCTTGTCAGTTTCCAAAGCAGAGTTGAACTACATATGGTCCGTGTGTTTAGGAAGCACAGTTCTTTTGTTCTGAGCAAGCTCACTGTTTGGACCCCATAAGAAAAACAGTAGAGTAGAAGAGTGCTCTTTTCTCTAAAGCAGAGTGTGTTTCTTGTAAGGCGAGCTAGCTTTTGTTTCCCAGTCCTAAATGGAGTTGAATCCCATGCAGTTTCTGGTCCTAAGAGCAAGAGTTGTTTTCTGGTAAGGAAAGTCACTATTGTGCTCCCATTGCCATACACAGTGCAAATAGAACTCACGTCTGTTCCCAGCAAGTACAGTGTATTGGAGTGAAGAGGAGCTACTGTTCTTCTCAGTTTCCTAAGCAGAGTTGAACTAGATAAGGCCCGTGTGTCTAGGAAGCACAGTTATTATGTTCTGAGCAAGCTCAATGTTCTGGCGCTATAGGAAACACAGTAGAGTAGAAGAGTGCTCTTTTCTCTAAAGCAGAGTGTGTTTCTTTTAAGGCGAGCTCGTGTTTGTTTCCCAGTCCTAAATGGAGTTGAGTCACAGGCAGTTTTTGGAACTACCAGCAAGAGTTGTTTTCTGGTAAGGAAAGTCACTATTGCGCTCCCATTGCCATACACAGTACAAATAGCACTCGCGTCTGTTGCCAGGAATTACAGTGTATCGGACTGAAGAGGAGCTACTGTTGTTGTCGTCAGTTTCCTAAGCAGAGTTGAACTAGATATGGCCCGTGTGTGTAGGAAGCACAGTTCTTATGTTCTGAGCAAGCTCACTGTTCTGGCCCTATAGGAAACACAGTAGAGTAGATGAGTGCTCTTTTCTCTAAAGCAGAGTGTGTTTCTTGTAAGGCGAGCTAGCGTTTGTTTCCTAGTCCTAAATAGAGTTGAATCACATGCAGTTTCTGGTCCTACGAACAAGATCTGTTTTCTGGTAAGGAAAGTCACATTGTGCTCCCATTGCCATACACAGTGCAAATAGCACTCGCGTCTGTTCCCAGCAAGTACAGTGTACTGAAGTGAAGAGGAGCTACTGTTCTTCTCAGTTTCCTAAGCAGAGTTGAACTAGATATGGCCCATGTGTCTAGGAAGCACAGTTATTATGTTCTGAGCAAGCTCACTGTTTTTGGGCCCCATAGGAAACACAGTAGAGTAGAAGAGTGCTCTTTCCTCTAGAGAAGAGTGTGGTTCTTGTAAGGCGAGCTAGCGTTTGAATCCCAGTCCTAAATGGAGTTGAATCACATGCAGTTTCCGGTCCTACGAGCATGAGTTGTTTTATGGTAAAAATAGTCACTATTGCGCTCCCATTGCCATACACAGGACCAATAGCACATGCGTCTGTTCCAAGCAAGTACAGTGTATTGGACTGAATAGGATCTACTGTTCTTGTCAGGTTCCTAAGCAGAATTGAACTAGATATGGCCGTGTGTGTAGGAAGCACAGTTCTTTTGTTCTGAGCAAGCTCACTGTTCGGACCCCATAAGAAACATAGTAGAGTAGAAGAGTACTCTTTTCTCAAAAGCAGAGTGTGTTTCTTGTAAGACGAGCTAGCGTTTGTTTCCCAGTCCTAAATGGAGTTGAATCACATGCAGTTTCTGGTCCTACGAGCAAGAGTTGTTTTCTGGTAAGGAAAGTCACTATTGAGCTCCCATTGCCATACACAGTACAAATAGCACTCGCGTCTGTTCCCAGGAATTACAGTGTATCGGACTGAAGAGGAGCTACTGTTCTTCTCAGTTTCCTAAGCAGAGTTGAACTAGATATGGCCCGTGTGTGTAGGAAGCACAGTTCTTATGTTCTGAGCAAGCTCACTGTTCTGGCCCTATAGGAAACACAGTAGAGTAGATGAGTGCTCTTTTATCTAAAGCAGAGTGTGTTTCTTGTAAGGCGAGCTAGCGTTTGTTTCCTAGTCCTAAATGGAGTTGAATCACGTGCAGTTTCTGGTCCTACGAACAAGAGTTGTTTTCTGGTAAGGAAAGTCACATTGTGTTCCCATTGCCATACATAGTGCAAATAGCACTCGCGGCTGTTCCCAGCAAGTACAGTGTATTGGAGTGAAGAGGAGCTACTGTTCTTCTCAGTTTCCTAAGCAGAGTTGAACTAGATATGGCCCGTGTGTCTAGGAAGCACAGTTATTATGTTCTGAGCAAGCTCACTGTTCTTGCCCTATAGGAAACACAGTAGAGTAGAAGAGTGCTCATTTCTCTAAAGCAGAGTGTGTTTCTTGTAAGGTGAGCTAGCGTTTGTTTCCCAGTCCTAAATGGAGTTGAATCACATGCAGTTTCTGGTCCTACGAACAAGAGTTGTTTTCTGGTAAGGAAAGTCACTGTTGCGCTCCCATTGCCATACACAGTGCAAATATCACTCCTGTCTGTTCCCAGCAAGTACAGTGTATTGGACTGAAGAGGATCTACTGTTCTTGTCAGGTTCCTAAGCAGAGTTGAAATAGATATGGCCCGTGGGTGTAGAAAGCACAGTTATTATGTTCTGAGCAAGCTCACTGTTCTGGCCCTATAGGAAACACAGTAGAGTTGAAGAGTGCTTTTTCTCTAAAGTAGAGTGTATTTCTTGTAAGGCGAGCTCGCATTTGTTTCCCAGTCCTAAATAGAGTTGAGTCACATGCAGTTTTTGGTTCTACAAGCAAGAGTTGTTTTCTGGTAAGAAGAGTCACTATTGCGCTCCAAATGCCACACACAGTGCAAATAGCACTCGCGTCTGTTCCCAGCAAGTACAGTGTATCGGACTGATGAGGAGCTACTGTTCTTGTCAGTTTCCTAAGCAGAGTTGAACTAGATATGGCCCGTGTGTGTAGGAAGGACAGTTCTTATGTTCTGAGCAAGCTCACTGTTCTGGCACTACAGGAAACACAGTAGAGTAGATGAGTAATCTTTTCTCTAAAGCAGAGTGTGTTTCTTGTAAGGCAAGCTATCGTTTGTTTCCCAGTCCTAAAGGGAGTTGAATCACATCAAGTTTCTGGTCCTACGAACAAGAGTTGTTTTCTGGTAATGAAAGTCACATTGTGCTCCCATTGCCATACACAGTGCAAATAGCACTCGCGTCTGTTCCCAGCAAGTACAGTGTACTGAAGTGAAGAGGAGCTACTGTTCTTCTCAGTTTCCTAAGCAGAGTTGAACTAGATATGGCCCATGTGTCTAGGAAGCACAGTTATTATGTTCTGAGCAAGCTCACTGTTTTTGGGCCCCATAGGAAACACAGTAGAGTAGAAGAGTGCTCTTTCCTCTAAAGAAGAGTGTGGTTCTTGTAAGGCGAGCTAGCGTTTGAATCCCAGTCCTAAATGGAGTTGAATCACATGCAGTTTCCGGTCCTACGAGCATGAGTTGTTTTATGGTAAGAATAGTCACTATTGCGCTCCCATTGCCATACACAGGACCAATAGCACATGCGTCTGTTCCAAGCAAGTACAGTGTATTGGACTGAATAGGATCTACTGTTCTTGTCAGGTTCCTAAGCAGAATTGAACTAGATATGGCCGTGTGTGTAGGAAGCACAGTTCTTTTGTTCTGAGCAAGCTCACTGTTCGGACCCCATAAGAAACATAGTAGAGTAGAAGAGTACTCTTTTCTCAAAGCAGAGTGTGTTTCTTGTAAGACGAGCTAGCGTTTGTTTCCCAGTCCTAAATGGAGTTGAATCACATGCAGTTTCTGGTCCTACGAGCAAGAGTTGTTTTCTGGTAAGGAAAGTCACTATTGAGCTCCCATTGCCATACACAGTACAAATAGCACTCGCGTCTGTTCCCAGGAATTACAGTGTATCGGACTGAAGAGGAGCTACTGTTCTTCTCAATTTCCTAAGCAGAGTTGAACTAGATATGGCCCGTGTGTGTAGGAAGCACAGTTCTTATGTTCTGAGCAAGCTCACTGTTCTGGCCCTATAGGAAACACAGTAGAGTAGATGAGTGCTCTTTTATCTAAAGCAGAGTGTGTTTCTTGTAAGGCGAGCTAGCGTTTGTTTCCTAGTCCTAAATGGAGTTGAATCACGTGCAGTTTCTGGTCCTACGAACAAGAGTTGTTTTCTGGTAAGGAAAGTCACATTGTGTTCCCATTGCCATACATAGTGCAAATAGCACTCGCGGCTGTTCCCAGCAAGTACAGTGTATTGGAGTGAAGAGGAGCTACTGTTCTTCTCAGTTTCCTAAGCAGAGTTGAACTAGATATGGCCCGTGTGTCTAGGAAGCACAGTTATTATGTTCTGAGCAAGCTCACTGTTCTCGCCCTATAGGAAACACAGTAGAGTAGAAGAGTGCTCATTTCTCTAAAGCAGAGTGTGTTTCTTGTAAGGCGAGTTAGCGTTTGTTTCCCAGTCCTAAATGGAGTTGAATCACATGCAGTTTCTGGTCCTACGAACAAGAGTTGTTTTCTGGTAAGGATAGTCACTGTTGCGCTCCCATTGCCATACACAGTGCAAATATCACTCCTGTCTGTTCCCAGCAAGTACAGTGTATTGGACTGAAGAGGATCTACTGTTCTTGTCAGGTTCCTAAGCAGAGTTGAAATAGATATGGCCCGTGTGTGTAGAAAGCACAGTTATTATGTTCTGAGCAAGCTCACTGTTCTGGCCCTATAGGAAACACAGTAGAGTTGAAGAGTGCTTTTTCTCTAAAGTAGAGTGTATTTCTTGTAAGGCGAGCTCGCATTTGTTTCCCAGTCCTAAATAGAGTTGAGTCACATGCAGTTTTTGGTTCTACAAGCAAGAGTTGTTTTCTGGTAAGAAGAGTCACTATTGCGCTCCAAATGCCACACACAGTGCAAATAGCACTCGCGTCTGTTCCCAGCAAGTACAGTGTATCGGACTGAAGAGGAGCTACTGTTCTTGTCAGTTTCCTAAGCAGAGTTGAACTAGATATGGCCCGTGTGTGTAGGAAGGACAGTTCTTATGTTCTGAGCAAGCTCACTGTTCTGGCACTACAGGAAACACAGTAGAGTAGATGAGTAATCTTTTCTCTAAAGCAGAGTGTGTTTCTTGTAAGGCAAGCTATCGTTTGTTTCCCAGTCCTAAAGGGAGTTGAATCACATCAAGTTTCTGGTCCTACGAACAAGAGTTGTTTTCTGGTAATGAAAGTCACATTGTGCTCCCATTGCCATACACAGTGCAAATAGCACTCGCGTCTGTTCCCAGCAAGTACAGTGTATTGCACTGAATAGGTGCAATTGCTCTTGGCAGTTTCCTAAGTAGAGTTGAACTAGATATTATCCGTGTGTGTAGGAAGCACAGTTCTTTTGTTCTGAGCAAGCTCACTGTTTGGACCCCATAGGAAACACAGTAGAGTAGAAGAGTGCTCTTTTCTCTAAAGCAGAGTGTGTATCTTGTAAGGCGAGCTAGAGTTTGTTTCGCAGTCCTAAATGGAGTTGAAAACCATGCAGTTTCTGGTACTACGAGCAAGAGTTGTTTTCTGGTAAGAGAGTCACTATCGCGCTGTCATTGCCATACACAGGACAAATTGCACTGGCGTCTGTTCGCAGCAAGTACAGTGTATTGGACTGAAGAGGATCTACTGTTCTTGTCAGGTTCCTAAGCAGAATTGAACTAGATATGGCCGTGTGTGTAGGAAGCACAGTTCTTTTGTTCTGAGCAAGCTCACTGTTCAGACCCCATAGGAAACACAGTAGAGTAGAAGAGTGCTCTTTTCTCAAAAGCAGAGTGTGTTTTTTGTAAGGCAAGCTAGCGTTTGTTTCTCAGTCCTAAATGGAGTTGAATACATGCAGTTTCTGGTCCTACGAGCAAGAGTTGTTTTCTGGTAAAGTCACTATTGCGCTCCCATTGCCATATACAGTGCAAATATCACTCCCGTCTGTTCGCAGAAAGTACAGTGTATTGGACTGAAGAGGAGCTACTGTTCTTGTCAGGTTCATAAGCAGAGTTGAACTAGATATGTCCCGTGTGTCTAGGAAGCACAGTTCATTTGTTCTGAGCAAGCTCACTGTTCTGGCTTTATAGGAAACACAGTAAAGTAGAAGAGTGCTCTTTTCTCAAAAGCAGAGTGGTTTTTGTAAGGCGAGCTAGCGTTTGTTTCCTAGTCCTAAATGGAATTGAATCACATGCAGTTTTTTGTCCTATGAGCAAGAGTTGTTTTCTGGTAAGGAAAGTCACTATTGTGCTCCCATTGCCATACATAGTGCAAATAGAACTCGCGTCTGTTCCCAGCAAGTACAGTGTATTGGACTGAAGAGGAGCTACTGTTCTTCTCAGTTTCCTAAGCAGAGTTGAACTAGATAAGGCCCGTGTGTCTAGGAAGAACACTTCATTTGATCTGAGCAAGCTCACTGTTCTGGCCCTATAGGAAACACAGTAGAGTAGAAGAGTGCTCTTTTCGCAAAAGCAGAGTGTGTTTTTGTAAGGCGAGCTAGCATTTGTTTCCCAGTCCTAAATGGCGTTGAATCACATGCAGTTTCTATTCCTACGAGCAAGAGTTGTTTTCTGGTAAGGGAAGTCACTATTGCGTTCTCATTGCCATACACAGTGCAAATAGAACTCGCGTCTGTTCCAGCAAGTACAGTGTATTGGACTTAAAAAGGAGCGACTGTTCTTGTCAGTTTCCTAAGCAGAGTTGAACTACATATGGTCCGTTTGTTTAGGAAGCACAGTTCTTTTGTTCTGAGCAAGCTCACTGTTTGGACCCCATAGGAAAAACAGTAGAGTAGAAGAGTGCTCTTTTCTCAAAAGCAGAGTGTGTTTCTTGTAAGGCGAGCTAGCGTTTGTTTCTCAGTCCTAAATGGAGTTGAATCCCATGCAGTTTCTGGTCCTAAGAGCAAGAGTTGTTTTCTGGTAAGAAGAGTCACTATTGCGCTCCCATTGCCATACACAGTGCAAATAGAACTCGCGTCTGTTCCCAGCAAGTACATTGTATTGGAGTGAAGAGGAGCTACTGTTCTTGTCAGTTTCCTAAGCAGAGTTGAACTAGATATGTTCCGTGTGTCTAGGAAGCACAGTTATTATGTTCTGAGCAAGCTCAATGTTCTGGCGCTATAGGAAACACAGTAGAGTAGAAGAGTGCTCTTTTCTCTAAAGCAGAGTGTGTTTCTTTTAAGGCGACCTCGCGTTTGTTTCCCAGTCCTAAATGGAGTTGAGTCACAGGCAGTTTTTGGAACTACCAGCAAGAGTTGTTTTCTGGTAAGGAAAGTCACTATTGTGCTCCCATTGCCATACACAGTACAAATAGCACTCGCGTCTGTTCCCAGGAATTACAGTGTATCGGACTGAAGAGGAGCTACTGTTCTTGTCAGTTTCCTAAGCAGAGTTGAACTAGATATGGCCCGTGTGTGTAGGAAGCACAGTTCTTATGTTCTGAGCAAGCTCACTGTTCTGGCCCTATAGGAAACACAGTAGAGTAGATGAGTGCTCTTTTATCTAAAGCAGAGTGTGTTTCTTGTAAGGCGAGCTAGCGTTTGTTTCCTAGTCCTAAATGGAGTTGAATCACATGGAGTTTCTGGTCCTACGAACAAGAGTTGTTTTCTGGTAAGGAAAGACACATTGTGCTCCCATTGCCATACACAGTGCAAATAGCACTCGCGTCTGTTCCCAGCAAGTACAGTGTACTGAAGTGAAGAGGAGCTACTGTTCTTCTCAGTTTCCTAAGCAGAGTTGAACTAGATATGGCCCATGTGTCTAGGAAGCACAGTTATTATGTTCTGAGCAAGCTCACTGTTTTTGGGCCCCATAGGAAACACAGTAGAGTAGAAGAGTGCTCTTTCCTCTAAAGAAGAGTGTGGTTCTTGTAAGGCAAGCTAGCGTTTGAATCCCAGTCCTAAATGGAGTTGAATCACATGCAGTTTCTGGTCCTAAGAGCAAGAGTTGTTTTCTGGTAAGGAAAGTCACTATTGCGCTCCCATTGCCATACACAGTGCAAATAGCACTCGCGTCTGTTCCCAGGAATTACAGTGTATCGGACTGAAGAGGAGCTACTGTTCTTGTCAGTTTCCTAAGCAGAGTTGAACTAGATATGGCCCGTGTGTTTAGGAAGCACAGTTCTTATGTTCTGAGCAAGCTCACTGTTCTGGCCCTATAGGAAACACAGTAGAGTAGATGAGTGCTCTTATATCTAAAGCAGAGTGTGTTTCTTGTAAGGCGTGCCAGCGTTTGTTTGCTAGTCCTAAATGGAGTCGAATCACATGCAGTTTCTGGTCCTACGAACAAGAGTTGTTTTCTGGTAAGGAAAGTCACATTGTGCTCCCATTGCCATACACAGTGCAAATAGCACTCGCGTCTGTTCCCAGCAAATACAGTGTATTGCACTGAATAGGTGCTACTCTTCTTGTCAGTTTCCTATGCAGAGTTGAACTAGATATTATCCGTGTGTGTAGGAGCACAGTTCTTTTGTTCTGAGCAAGCTCACTGGTTGGACCCTATAGGAAACACAGTAGAGTAGAAGAGTGCTCTTTTCTCAAAAGCAGAGTGTGTTTCTTGTAAGGAGAGCTAGCGTTTGTTTCGTAGTCCTAAATGGAGTTGAACCCATGCAGTTTCTGGTACTACGAGCAAGAGTTGTTTTCTGGTAAGAAGAGTCACTATTGCGCTGACTTTGCCATACACAGGACAAATAGCACTGGCGTCTGATCGCAGCAAGTACAGTGTATTGGACTGAAGAGGATCTACTGTTCTTGTCAGGTTACTAAGCAGAATTGAACTAGATATGGTCCATGTGTGTAGGAAGCACAGATCTTTTGTTCTGAGCAAGCTCACTGTTCGGACCCCATAGGAAACACAGTAGAATAGAAGAGTGCTCTTTTCTCAAAAGCAGAGTGTGTTTCTTGTAAGCGAGCTAGCATTTGTTTCCCAGTCCTAAATGGAGTTGAATCACATGCAGTTCTGGTCCTACAAACAAGAGTTGTTTTCTGGTAAGGAAAGTCACTATTGCGCTCCCATTGCCATACACAGTGCAAATAGCACTCGCGTCTGTTCCCAGCAATTACAGAGTATCGGACTGAAGAGGATCTACTGTTCTTGTCAGTTTCCTAAGAAGAGTTGAACTAGATATGGTCCGTGTGTGTAGGAAGCACAGTTCTTTTGTTCTGAGCAAGCTCACTGTTTGGACCCCTAGGAAACACAGTGGAGTAGAAGAGTGCTCTTTTCTCTAAAGCAGAGTGTTTTTCTTGTAAGGCGAACTAGCATTTGTTTCCCAGTCCTAAATGGCGTTGAATCACATGCAGTTTGTGGTCCTACGAGCAAGAGTTGTTTTCTGGTAAGGAAAGTCACTATTGTGCTCCCATTGCCATACACAGTGCAAATAGAACTCGCGTCTGTTCCCAGCAATTACAGTGTATTGGACTGAAGAGGAGCTACTGTTCTTCTCAGTTTCCTAAGCAGAGTTGAACTAGATAAGGCCCGTGTGTCTAGGAAGAACACTTCATTTGATCTGAGCAAGCTCACTGTTCTGGCCCTATAGGAAACACAGTAGAGTGCTCTTTTCGCAAAAGCAGAGTGTGTTTTTGTAAGGCGAGCTAGCATTTGTTTCCCAGTCCTAAATGGCGTTGAATCACATGCAGTTTCTATTCCTACGAGCAAGAGTTGTTTCTGGTAGGAAAGTCACTATTGTGTTTTCATTACCATACACAGTGCAATAGCACTGCGTCTGATCGCAGCAAGTACAAGTGTATTGGACTGAAGAGGATCTACTGTTCTTGTCAGGTTCCTAAGCAGAATTGAACTAGATATGGCCATGTGTGTAGGAAGCATAGTTCTTTTGTTCTGAGCAAGCTCACTGTTTGGACCCCATAGGAAACACAGTAGAGTAGAAGAGTGCTCTTTCTCTAAAGCAGAGTGTGTTTCTTGTAAGGTGAGCTAGCTTTTTTTTGTTTCCCATTCCTAAATGGAGTTGAATCCCATGCAGTTTCTGGTCCTACGAGCAAGAGTTGTTTCTGGTAAGGAAAGTCACTATTGCGCTCCCATTGCCATGCACAGTACAAATAGCACTCGCGTCTGTTCCCAGGAATTACAGTGTATCGGACTGAAGAGGAGCTACTGTTCTTGTCAGTTTCCTAAGCAGAGTTGAACTAGATATGGCCCGTGTGTGTAGGAAGCACAGTTCTTCTGTTCTGATCAAGCTCACTGTTCTGGCCCTATAGGAAACACAGTAGAGTAGATGAGTGCTCTTTTATCTAAAGCAGAGTGTGTTTCTTGTAAGGCGAGCTAGCGTTTGTTTCGTAGTCCTAAATGGAGTTGAAACCCATGCAGTTTCTGGTACTACAAGCAAGAGTTGTTTTCTGGTATGAAGAGTCACTATTGTGCTGACATTGCCATACACAGGACAAATAGCACTGGCGTCTGATCGCAGCAAGTACAGTGTATGGACTGAAGAGGATCTACTGTTCTTGTCAGGTTCCTAAGCAGAATTGAACTAGATATGGCCGTGTGTGTTGGAAGCACAGTTCTTTTGTTCTGAGCAAGCTCACTGTTCGGACCCCATAGGAAACACAGTAGAGGAGAAGAGTGCTGTTTTCTCAAAAGCAGAGTGTGTTTTTTGTAAGGCAAGCTAGCGTTTGTTTCCCAGTCCTAAATGGAGTTGAATCACATGCAGTTTCAGGTCCTATGAGCAAGAGATGTTTTCTGGTAAGGAAAGTCACCATTGCGCTCTTTTTGCCATACACAGTGCAAATAGC